>NC_087171.1:22910766-22925766 GCF_035594125.1 Scylla paramamosain | reverse complement strand
GGTATATTATTATTAGTGGTTGTAGTTTTGTATCACAACATTAACTTATATTAGTTTTGCCTGAAAATCTCTCGTTTTCTAACATTCTCCCATCCTGCAGGCCTGAGTCCAGACCGAGACCCAGAGAAATGTAAACAAACGCACCAGTCAGACTTGATATAGGAGTGAATTTGTTGCTTTTTAAAGCGGCAGTCGGTCTGTACATGTGTGAGGTGGCGAGGGGTGTCGCCAGGGGGCGGCTAGTAGCGTCTGCCACCAGGGAAATATATAAAAACATAAAAAAGACGCTTCTCAAGAAAGGTAAGGCCGGTTGCAGCTTTTATTTTTTCTTTATTTCTTTCCATCAGGTTAGGTTTATATTAATTCAGTTAGTTAGGTTTGGTTAAGTCTCTCTCTCTCTCTCTCTCTCTCTCTCTCTCTCTCTCTCTCTCTCTCTCTCTCTCTCTCTCTCTCTCTCTCTCTCTCTCTCTCTCTCTCTCTGTGTGGTGCTAATGGTGCAGGAAGGCCTTGTCTACCTGCACCATAAGCCACTATACCATGCGTCACTGTACATTTAAACTGTACCCCAAAAACTTAACCTAACTGGCCCTCACTTAAAAAAAAATATATCGTTTTTTTTTCGTGTTCTTAATATTTCAGTGCTACAATACCACATCACTGTACCCTATGATGCTAATGGTGCAGGAAGGCCTTGTCTACCTTCACCATAAGCGACTGTACCATGCGTCACTGTACCTTAAAACTGTACCACAAAAACAACCTAACTGGCCCTCACCTGAAAAAAAATATCTTTTTTTTTTTTGTGTTTGCTTAATATTTCAGTGCTACAGTACCACAGCACTGTACTCTATGGTGCTAATGGTGCAGGAAGGCCTTGTCTACCTTCACCATAAGCCACTGTACCATGTGTCACTGTACCTTAAATCTGTACCACAAAAACAACCTAACTGGCCCTCACCTGAAAAAAAATCTCTTTTTTTTTTAACCTAACCTAACCTAACCTAACCTTACCTAACCTAACCTAACCTAACCTAACCTGACCTGACCTGACCTAACCTAACCTAACCTAACCTAACCTGACCTAACCTAACCTAACCTAACCTAACCTGACCTGACCTAACCTAACCTAACCTAACCTAACCTAACCTAACCTATCCTAACCTAACCGAGACATTAAAAATTAGTCACAAGGCAAAAAGACGATTCAAAGTGACTGACATACCAAGCAATTAATTAGTGAAATCAGTCTTTGTTGACTACTCCAAAGCCTTTCAGTTTGTCGACCTCAGTATACTGTTAGGAAAAAGTGCATTATTAAGACATTATTAGTGGTTGTATCACGGTATTTTATAATAGACTTATAACTAGTTTCCCCTGAAAATCTTTCGTTTTCTATCATTCTTCCATTCTACACGCCTGAGCCCTGACAGAGACCCAGAGAAATGTAAACAGGCACGAGTCAGACTTGATATAGGGCTGAATTTGTTGCTTTTCAGAGAGGGGCAGTCGGTCTGTACATGCGTGAGGTGGCGAGAGGCGTGTCCAGGGGGCGGCTAGTAGCGTGTGCCACCGTGGAAATATGTACAGACATAAAGAAGACGCCCTCAAGAAAGGTAAGGCCGGTTCCAGCTTTTATTTTTATTTATTTATTTCCATCCCGGCCTGGGACCCCCCCTTTCCCGAGTCCTGAGGTGTTGGGGGACGGCCCGGGGGTGCTGTGTGCCCGTGAGTGTACCAGGTGCTCAAGCTTATACAAAACAAGGAAAGTTTGAAGCATTTTTAGAGGGGCAGTCGGTCTGTATATGCGTGTACATTAATTTTGAGGTGTTCCTTGTCATCCCCTGTCACTCCTGCCTGCCTCTGTCACCTCTACCAATCCCTGTCAAGCTCTGCCAAGCCCTTTGTCACCTCTCAAGTAATGAGGTGGCTTGAGATGTGAGATTTTAAACAGAAGCCTTTGCTGTCACCCCTGCCAAGCCCTACCAAACCCTGTCAGCCCCCACCAAGGCCCTCTCAAGCCACCACTCAACCCCCTACCGAGACCTATCAGCTCTATAATCTGAAAAAAGTGCAGTGTCTTAGGAGGGATTGATTAAGTAAACAGTGACTTATGGCCAAAATGGAACTATATGGAGATTAAGTAGAGATTAGAATAGAAGCTGAAATTGAGCAGGATAGTTACAATCACAGACTTCCAACTTGCTACTCCTTGGTGTGAAAGAATCTGCAGGAAATTAAGTACATGGCAACTCCTGTTAGTCCCTCATGTGTTCTTGAAAGCAGACTGACAGATTCAGTGTGTGACATGCTGACGTGGGGGAAGGCTGTCTGGTGGCTGCTCTATGCTGTAGCTAACAAAATGGTTGTGTTTCAAGTGTTGTCATGCCTGGAAAGTCTACAGGTCATCATTACTAGTATAAATGTGTACTACAATGGTGAAATTTAGTGAAAAAATGTGCTGTTTATGTATTGGCAGGGAAAGATTTGTGCTCATCAAGACAATGATAAAAAAATTTTTATATTATTATTATTATTACTATTTTTTTTCTTTTACTTGTTTTGCTGTAAGATGAGACTACAATAACTGCCCCTTGATGCCCTATAAGGTACCGCCAAGCACCAAGGGGCGGCCACCACGGTGCACAGTGAAGCACGTCCCAGCATCCCTGTCACCATCTTTTCCCTGCCAATAATTATGCATTACATTTCCCAACTAATTTCATTCTAGTGCAACATTTCTACTACTAATGGTGACCTGTACACTTCCCAGCATGACCAGTACAGCACTTCAAACAAACACAGCCTTTTCTTAGCCACAGCAAGGTGCAGCCACGACAGACAGCCTTCCCTAAGTCAGCATGTCACACTGCATCCATAACACTGAGCTTCCAGGAACACATCTGGGGGACTGATACAAGTTGCTGTGTAGGTCATTTGTCCCAGCAGACTCTTTCACACCAAGCAGGCATGAGGTGGTAGTCTGTGCAGTGCGTCAGTGCTTGGAATTTTGAACCGGTCTTGCTGCATCTATGGCCCAGAGACCAAACACAGACCAAACAGAGGGCTAGCTGAACCTAACACAAACCAAACAGACGCCCACCAGAACCATACACAGGCCCACAGAACTAACTGACTGGCTGGCCGGCTGACTCGCTGGCTGAGTGACTGACTGACTGACTGACTGACTGGCTGGCTGGCTGGCTTGCTGGCTGGCTTACTAACTGACTGACTGACTGACTGACTGGCTGGCTGAGTGACTGATTGACTGGCTGGTTAGCTAGTTGGGTGGCTAGCTGGTTGGTTGAATGGCTGACTGACTGACTGACTGACTGACTGACTGACTGACTAGCTGAGTGACTGATTGATTGGCTGGTTGGTTGAATGCCTAGCTGGCTGGTTGAATGGCTGACTGACTGACTGACTGACTGACTGACTGACTGACTGACTGACTGACTGACTGACTGACTGACTAACTGACTGACTGACTAGCTGAGTGACTGATTGATTGGCTGGTTTGTCGAATGGCTAGCTGGCTGGTTGAATGGCTAACTGACTGACTGACTGACTGACTGACTGACTGACTGACTGACTGACTAACTGAGTGACTGATTGATTGGCTGGTTGGTTGAATGGCTAGCTGGCTGGTTGAATGGCTGACTGACTGACTGACTGACTGACTTACTGACTGACTGACTGACTAACTGACTAGCTGAGTGACTGATTGATTGGCTGGTTGGTTGAATGGCTGACTGACTGACTGACTGACTGACTGACTGACTGACTGACTGACTGACTAGCTGAGTGACTGATTGATTGGCTAGTTGGTTGAATGGCTAGCTGGCTGGTTGAATGGCTGACTGACTGGCTGACTGACTAACTGACTGACTGACTGACTGACTGACTGACTGACTGACTAGCTGAGTGACTGATTGATTGGCTGGTTGGTTGAATGCCTAGCTGGCTGGTTGAATGGCTGACTGACTGACTGACTGACTGACTGACTGACTGACTGACTGACTGACTGACTGACTGACTGACTGACTGACTAGCTGAGTGACTGATTGATTGGCTGGTTGGTTGAATGGCTAGCTGGCTGGTTGAATGGCTAACTGACTGACTGACTGACTGACTGACTGACTGACTGACTGACTGACTGACTAACTGAGTGACTGATTGATTGGCTGGTTGGTTGAATGGCTAGCTGGCTGGTTGAATGGCTGACTGACTGACTGACTGACTGACTGACTGACTGACTGACTGACTGACTGACTAACTGACTAGCTGAGTGACTGATTGATTGGCTGGTTGGTTGAATGGCTAGCTGGCTGGTTGAATGGCTGACTGACTGACTGACTGACTGACTGACTGACTGACTGACTGACTGACTGACTGACTGAGTGACTGATTGATTGGCTAGTTGGTTGAATGGCTAGCTGGCTGGTTGAATGGCTGACTGACTGGCTGACTGACTGACTGACTGACTGACTGACTGACTGACTGACTAGCTGAGTGACTGATTGATTGGCTGGTTGGTTGAATGCCTAGCTGGCTGGTTGAATGGCTGACTGACTGACTGACTGACTGACTGACTGACTGACTGACTGACTGACTGACTGACTGACTAGCTGAGTGACTGATTTATTGGCTGGTTGGTTGAATGACTAGCTGGCTGGTTGAATGGCTAACTGACTGACTGACTGACTGACTGACTGACTGACTGACTGACTGACTGACTGACTGACTGACTGACTGACTAACTGAGTGACTGATTGATTGGCTGGTTGGTTGAATGGCTAGCTGGCTGGTTGAATGGCTGACTGACTGACTGACTGACTGACTGACTGACTGACTGACTGACTGACTGACTGACTGACTAACTGACTAGCTGAGTGACTGATTGATTGGCTGGTTGGTTGAATGGCTAGCTGGCTGGTTGAATGGCTGACTGACTGACTGACTGACTGACTGACTGACTGACTGACTGACTGACTGACTAGCTGAGTGACTGATTGATTGGCTAGTTGGTTGAATGGCTAGCTGGCTGGTTGAATGGCTGACTGACTGGCTGACTGACTGACTGACTGACTGACTGACTGACTGACTGACTGACTAGCTGAGTGACTGATTGATTGGCTGGTTGGTTGAATGGCTAGCTGGCTGGTTGAATGGCTGACTGACTGACTGACTGACTGACTGACTGACTGACTGACTGACTGAGGCAGAGAGACAGGTAGGTGTTGGCAGGGTTGGTTTGGTTTGGAGTGTTGAGGTTTTATGATATTGTAGGGACAGAGAGGTTCAAAGCTTAATTAGACTTGTATCTTTGAGCCATGAGTCAGTAGAGAGGGAGAAAGAGGCAGACAGGCAGAGAGACAGGAAAAACAGGGAGGAAGAAAAGCTATTTGCACTGTACCTATAGGTCAGTATGGTGTAGAGTTGTATACTTGAATCAAGAGTAAATATAGACGCAGATACGAAGGCGGGCAAGCTGAGAGAGAGGGAAAGAAAGGGTCTGAATGAAAGGGAGGAGTCAGGCCTGCAGAAGGGGAGCTTTTGGTATTGTTTACTGATTAGTGTGATAAAGTGTTGTGTTGTGTTGTGAGGTGCAGAGAAAGAGAGAGAGGCTTGTGTGGTGATATTTCATGTTGATGTACAGCAATATGAAATAGTTCTCAGGAGAGAGAGAAAGAGATAGAAATTAGTGACACACACACACACACACACACACACACACGCACACACACACAGTAATACTCTATAGAAACCTATTTCTTTCCTAATTTGTCTATCTCCATCTTGTTTTTCATTGTAAGTCATTAATGTTTATCTTGTATTGTCTTGGCATTATTAAAACATGAGGTATATTATTATTAGTGGTTGTAGTTTTGTATCACAACATTAACTTATATTAGTTTTGCCTGAAAATCTCTCGTTTTCTAACATTCTCCCATCCTGCAGGCCTGAGTCCAGACCGAGACCCAGAGAAATGTAAACAAACGCACCAGTCAGACTTGATATAGGAGTGAATTTGTTGCTTTTTAAAGCGGCAGTCGGTCTGTACATGTGTGAGGTGGCGAGGGGTGTCGCCAGGGGGCGGCTAGTAGCGTCTGCCACCAGGGAAATATGTAAAAACATAAAAAAGACGCTTCTCAAGAAAGGTAAGGCCGGTTGCAGCTTTTATTTTTTCTTTATTTCTTTCCATCAGGTTAGGTTTATATTAATTCAGTTAGTTAGGTTTGGTTAAGTCTCTCTCTCTCTCTCTCTCTCTCTCTCTCTCTCTCTCTCTCTCTCTCTCTCTCTCTCTCTCTCTCTCTCTCTCTCTCTCTCTCTCTCTCTGTGTGGTGCTAATGGTGCAGGAAGGCCTTGTCTACCTGCACCATAAGCCACTATACCATGCGTCACTGTACATTTAAACTGTACCCCAAAAACTTAACCTAACTGGCCCTCACTTAAAAAAAAATATATCGTTTTTTTTTCGTGTTCTTAATATTTCAGTGCTACAATACCACATCACTGTACCCTATGATGCTAATGGTGCAGGAAGGCCTTGTCTACCTTCACCATAAGCGACTGTACCATGCGTCACTGTACCTTAAAACTGTACCACAAAAACAACCTAACTGGCCCTCACCTGAAAAAAAATATCTTTTTTTTTTTTGTGTTTGCTTAATATTTCAGTGCTACAGTACCACAGCACTGTACTCTATGGTGCTAATGGTGCAGGAAGGCCTTGTCTACCTTCACCATAAGCCACTGTACCATGTGTCACTGTACCTTAAATCTGTACCACAAAAACAACCTAACTGGCCCTCACCTGAAAAAAAATCTCTTTTTTTTTTAACCTAACCTAACCTAACCTAACCTTACCTAACCTAACCTAACCTAACCTAACCTGACCTGACCTGACCTAACCTAACCTAACCTAACCTAACCTGACCTAACCTAACCTAACCTAACCTAACCTGACCTGACCTAACCTAACCTAACCTAACCTAACCTAACCTAACCTATCCTAACCTAACCGAGACATTAAAAATTAGTCACAAGGCAAAAAGACGATTCAAAGTGACTGACATACCAAGCAATTAATTAGTGAAATCAGTCTTTGTTGACTACTCCAAAGCCTTTCAGTTTGTCGACCTCAGTATACTGTTAGGAAAAAGTGCATTATTAAGACATTATTAGTGGTTGTATCACGGTATTTTATAATAGACTTATAACTAGTTTCCCCTGAAAATCTTTCGTTTTCTATCATTCTTCCATTCTACACGCCTGAGCCCTGACAGAGACCCAGAGAAATGTAAACAGGCACGAGTCAGACTTGATATAGGGCTGAATTTGTTGCTTTTCAGAGAGGGGCAGTCGGTCTGTACATGCGTGAGGTGGCGAGAGGCGTGTCCAGGGGGCGGCTAGTAGCGTGTGCCACCGTGGAAATATGTACAGACATAAAGAAGACGCCCTCAAGAAAGGTAAGGCCGGTTCCAGCTTTTATTTTTATTTATTTATTTCCATCCCGGCCTGGGACCCCCCCTTTCCCGAGTCCTGAGGTGTTGGGGGACGGCCCGGGGGTGCTGTGTGCCCGTGAGTGTACCAGGTGCTCAAGCTTATACAAAACAAGGAAAGTTTGAAGCATTTTTAGAGGGGCAGTCGGTCTGTATATGCGTGTACATTAATTTTGAGGTGTTCCTTGTCATCCCCTGTCACTCCTGCCTGCCTCTGTCACCTCTACCAATCCCTGTCAAGCTCTGCCAAGCCCTTTGTCACCTCTCAAGTAATGAGGTGGCTTGAGATGTGAGATTTTAAACAGAAGCCTTTGCTGTCACCCCTGCCAAGCCCTACCAAACCCTGTCAGCCCCCACCAAGGCCCTCTCAAGCCACCACTCAACCCCCTACCGAGACCTATCAGCTCTATAATCTGAAAAAAGTGCAGTGTCTTAGGAGGGATTGATTAAGTAAACAGTGACTTATGGCCAAAATGGAACTATATGGAGATTAAGTAGAGATTAGAATAGAAGCTGAAATTGAGCAGGATAGTTACAATCACAGACTTCCAACTTGCTACTCCTTGGTGTGAAAGAATCTGCAGGAAATTAAGTACATGGCAACTCCTGTTAGTCCCTCATGTGTTCTTGAAAGCAGACTGACAGATTCAGTGTGTGACATGCTGACGTGGGGGAAGGCTGTCTGGTGGCTGCTCTATGCTGTAGCTAACAAAATGGTTGTGTTTCAAGTGTTGTCATGCCTGGAAAGTCTACAGGTCATCATTACTAGTATAAATGTGTACTACAATGGTGAAATTTAGTGAAAAAATGTGCTGTTTATGTATTGGCAGGGAAAGATTTGTGCTCATCAAGACAATGATAAAAAAATTTTTATATTATTATTATTATTACTATTTTTTTTCTTTTACTTGTTTTGCTGTAAGATGAGACTACAATAACTGCCCCTTGATGCCCTATAAGGTACCGCCAAGCACCAAGGGGCGGCCACCACGGTGCACAGTGAAGCACGTCCCAGCATCCCTGTCACCATCTTTTCCCTGCCAATAATTATGCATTACATTTCCCAACTAATTTCATTCTAGTGCAACATTTCTACTACTAATGGTGACCTGTACACTTCCCAGCATGACCAGTACAGCACTTCAAACAAACACAGCCTTTTCTTAGCCACAGCAAGGTGCAGCCACGACAGACAGCCTTCCCTAAGTCAGCATGTCACACTGCATCCATAACACTGAGCTTCCAGGAACACATCTGGGGGACTGATACAAGTTGCTGTGTAGGTCATTTGTCCCAGCAGACTCTTTCACACCAAGCAGGCATGAGGTGGTAGTCTGTGCAGTGCGTCAGTGCTTGGAATTTTGAACCGGTCTTGCTGCATCTATGGCCCAGAGACCAAACACAGACCAAACAGAGGGCTAGCTGAACCTAACACAAACCAAACAGACGCCCACCAGAACCATACACAGGCCCACAGAACTAACTGACTGGCTGGCCGGCTGACTCGCTGGCTGAGTGACTGACTGACTGACTGACTGACTGGCTGGCTGGCTGGCTTGCTGGCTGGCTTACTAACTGACTGACTGACTGACTGACTGGCTGGCTGAGTGACTGATTGACTGGCTGGTTAGCTAGTTGGGTGGCTAGCTGGTTGGTTGAATGGCTGACTGACTGACTGACTGACTGACTGACTGACTGACTAGCTGAGTGACTGATTGATTGGCTGGTTGGTTGAATGCCTAGCTGGCTGGTTGAATGGCTGACTGACTGACTGACTGACTGACTGACTGACTGACTGACTGACTGACTGACTGACTGACTGACTAACTGACTGACTGACTAGCTGAGTGACTGATTGATTGGCTGGTTTGTCGAATGGCTAGCTGGCTGGTTGAATGGCTAACTGACTGACTGACTGACTGACTGACTGACTGACTGACTGACTGACTAACTGAGTGACTGATTGATTGGCTGGTTGGTTGAATGGCTAGCTGGCTGGTTGAATGGCTGACTGACTGACTGACTGACTGACTTACTGACTGACTGACTGACTAACTGACTAGCTGAGTGACTGATTGATTGGCTGGTTGGTTGAATGGCTGACTGACTGACTGACTGACTGACTGACTGACTGACTGACTGACTGACTAGCTGAGTGACTGATTGATTGGCTAGTTGGTTGAATGGCTAGCTGGCTGGTTGAATGGCTGACTGACTGGCTGACTGACTAACTGACTGACTGACTGACTGACTGACTGACTGACTGACTAGCTGAGTGACTGATTGATTGGCTGGTTGGTTGAATGCCTAGCTGGCTGGTTGAATGGCTGACTGACTGACTGACTGACTGACTGACTGACTGACTGACTGACTGACTGACTGACTGACTGACTAGCTGAGTGACTGATTGATTGGCTGGTTGGTTGAATGGCTAGCTGGCTGGTTGAATGGCTAACTGACTGACTGACTGACTGACTGACTGACTGACTGACTGACTGACTGACTAACTGAGTGACTGATTGATTGGCTGGTTGGTTGAATGGCTAGCTGGCTGGTTGAATGGCTGACTGACTGACTGACTGACTGACTGACTGACTGACTGACTGACTGACTGACTAACTGACTAGCTGAGTGACTGATTGATTGGCTGGTTGGTTGAATGGCTAGCTGGCTGGTTGAATGGCTGACTGACTGACTGACTGACTGACTGACTGACTGACTGACTGACTGACTGACTGACTGAGTGACTGATTGATTGGCTAGTTGGTTGAATGGCTAGCTGGCTGGTTGAATGGCTGACTGACTGGCTGACTGACTGACTGACTGACTGACTGACTGACTGACTGACTAGCTGAGTGACTGATTGATTGGCTGGTTGGTTGAATGCCTAGCTGGCTGGTTGAATGGCTGACTGACTGACTGACTGACTGACTGACTGACTGACTGACTGACTGACTGACTGACTGACTAGCTGAGTGACTGATTTATTGGCTGGTTGGTTGAATGACTAGCTGGCTGGTTGAATGGCTAACTGACTGACTGACTGACTGACTGACTGACTGACTGACTGACTGACTGACTGACTGACTGACTGACTGACTAACTGAGTGACTGATTGATTGGCTGGTTGGTTGAATGGCTAGCTGGCTGGTTGAATGGCTGACTGACTGACTGACTGACTGACTGACTGACTGACTGACTGACTGACTGACTGACTGACTAACTGACTAGCTGAGTGACTGATTGATTGGCTGGTTGGTTGAATGGCTAGCTGGCTGGTTGAATGGCTGACTGACTGACTGACTGACTGACTGACTGACTGACTGACTGACTGACTGACTAGCTGAGTGACTGATTGATTGGCTAGTTGGTTGAATGGCTAGCTGGCTGGTTGAATGGCTGACTGACTGACTGACTGACTGACTGACTGACTGACTGACTGACTGACTGACTGACTAGCTGAGTGACTGATTGATTGGCTAGTTGGTTGAATGGCTAGCTGGCTGGTTGAATGGCTGACTGACTGGCTGACTGACTGACTGACTGACTGACTGACTGACTGACTGACTAGCTGAGTGACTGATTGATTGGCTGGTTGGTTGAATGCCTAGCTGGCTGGTTGAATGGCTGACTGACTGACTGACTGACTGACTGACTGACTGACTGACTGACTGACTGACTAACTGACTAGCTGAGTGACTGATTGATTGGCTGGTTGGTTGAATGGCTAGCTGGCTGGTTGAATGGCTGACTGACTGACTGACTGACTGACTGACTGACTGACTGACTGACTGACTGACTGACTAGCTGAGTGACTGATTGATTGGCTAGTTGGTTGAATGGCTAGCTGGCTGGTTGAATGGCTGACTGACTGGCTGACTGACTGACTGACTGACTGACTGACTGACTGACTGACTGACTGACTGACTAGCTGAGTGACTGATTGATTGGCTGGTTGGTTGAATGGCTAGCTGGCTGGTTGAATGGCTGACTGACTGACTGACTGACTGACTGACTGACTGACTGACTGACTGAGGCAGAGAGACAGGTAGGTGTTGGCAGGGTTGGTTTGGTTTGGAGTGTTGAGGTTTTATGATATTGTAGGGACAGAGAGGTTCAAAGCTTAATTAGACTTGTATCTTTGAGCCATGAGTCAGTAGAGAGGGAGAAAGAGGCAGACAGGCAGAGAGACAGGAAAAACAGGGAGGAAGAAAAGCTATTTGCACTGTACCTATAGGTCAGTATGGTGTAGAGTTGTATACTTGAATCAAGAGTAAATATAGACGCAGATACGAAGGCGGGCAAGCTGAGAGAGAGGGAAAGAAAGGGTCTGAATGAAAGGGAGGAGTCAGGCCTGCAGAAGGGGAGCTTTTGGTATTGTTTACTGATTAGTGTGATAAAGTGTTGTGTTGTGTTGTGAGGTGCAGAGAAAGAGAGAGAGGCTTGTGTGGTGATATTTCATGTTGATGTACAGCAATATGAAATAGTTCTCAGGAGAGAGAGAAAGAGATAGAAATTAGTGACACACACACACACACACACACACACACACGCACACACACACAGTAATACTCTATAGAAACCTATTTCTTTCCTAATTTGTCTATCTCCATCTTGTTTTTCATTGTAAGTCATTAATGTTTATCTTGTATTGTCTTGGCATTATTAAAACATGAGGTATATTATTATTAGTGGTTGTAGTTTTGTATCACAACATTAACTTATATTAGTTTTGCCTGAAAATCTCTCGTTTTCTAACATTCTCCCATCCTGCAGGCCTGAGTCCAGACCGAGACCCAGAGAAATGTAAACAAACGCACCAGTCAGACTTGATATAGGAGTGAATTTGTTGCTTTTTAAAGCGGCAGTCGGTCTGTACATGTGTGAGGTGGCGAGGGGTGTCGCCAGGGGGCGGCTAGTAGCGTCTGCCACCAGGGAAATATGTAAAAACATAAAAAAGACGCTTCTCAAGAAAGGTAAGGCCGGTTGCAGCTTTTATTTTTTCTTTATTTCTTTCCATCAGGTTAGGTTTATATTAATTCAGTTAGTTAGGTTTGGTTAAGTCTCTCTCTCTCTCTCTCTCTCTCTCTCTCTCTCTCTCTCTCTCTCTCTCTCTCTCTCTCTCTCTCTCTCTCTCTCTCTCTCTCTCTCTCTCTGTGTGGTGCTAATGGTGCAGGAAGGCCTTGTCTACCTGCACCATAAGCCACTATACCATGCGTCACTGTACATTTAAACTGTACCCCAAAAACTTAACCTAACTGGCCCTCACTTAAAAAAAAATATATCGTTTTTTTTTCGTGTTCTTAATATTTCAGTGCTACAATACCACATCACTGTACCCTATGATGCTAATGGTGCAGGAAGGCCTTGTCTACCTTCACCATAAGCGACTGTACCATGCGTCACTGTACCTTAAAACTGTACCACAAAAACAACCTAACTGGCCCTCACCTGAAAAAAAATATCTTTTTTTTTTTTGTGTTTGCTTAATATTTCAGTGCTACAGTACCACAGCACTGTACTCTATGGTGCTAATGGTGCAGGAAGGCCTTGTCTACCTTCACCATAAGCCACTGTACCATGTGTCACTGTACCTTAAATCTGTACCACAAAAACAACCTAACTGGCCCTCACCTGAAAAAAAATCTCTTTTTTTTTTAACCTAACCTAACCTAACCTAACCTTACCTAACCTAACCTAACCTAACCTAACCTGACCTGACCTGACCTAACCTAACCTAACCTAACCTAACCTGACCTAACCTAACCTAACCTAACCTAACCTGACCTGACCTAACCTAACCTAACCTAACCTAACCTAACCTAACCTATCCTAACCTAACCGAGACATTAAAAATTAGTCACAAGGCAAAAAGACGATTCAAAGTGACTGACATACCAAGCAATTAATTAGTGAAATCAGTCTTTGTTGACTACTCCAAAGCCTTTCAGTTTGTCGACCTCAGTATACTGTTAGGAAAAAGTGCATTATTAAGACATTATTAGTGGTTGTATCACGGTATTTTATAATAGACTTATAACTAGTTTCCCCTGAAAATCTTTCGTTTTCTATCATTCTTTCATTCTACACGCCTGAGCCCTGACAGAGACCCAGAGAAATGTAAACAGGCACGAGTCAGACTTGATATAGGGCTGAATTTGTTGCTTTTCAGAGAGGGGCAGTCGGTCTGTACATGCGTGAGGTGGCGAGAGGCGTGTCCAGGGGGCGGCTAGTAGCGTGTGCCACCGTGGAAATATGTACAGACATAAAGAAGACGCCCTCAAGAAAGGTAAGGCCGGTTCCAGCTTTTATTTTTATTTATTTATTTCCATCCCGGCCTGGGACCCCCCCTTTCCCGAGTCCTGAGGTGTTGGGGGACGGCCCGGGGGTGCTGTGTGCCCGTGAGTGTACCAGGTGCTCAAGCTTATACAAAACAAGGAAAGTTTGAAGCATTTTTAGAGGGGCAGTCGGTCTGTACATGCGTGTACATTAATTTTGAGGTGTTCCTTGTCATCCCCTGTCACTCCTGCCTGCCTCTGTCACCTCTACCAATCCCTGTCAAGCTCTGCCAAGCCCTTTGTCACCTCTCAAGTAATGAGGTGGCTTGAGATGTGAGATTTTAAACAGAAGCCTTTGCTGTCACCCCTGCCAAGCCCTACCAAACCCTGTCAGCCCCCACCAAGGCCCTCTCAAGCCACCACTCAACCCCCTACCGAGACCTATCAGCTCTATAATCTGAAAAAAGTGCAGTGTCTTAGGAGGGATTGATTAAGTAAACAGTGACTTATGGCCAAAATGGAACTATATGGAGATTAAGTAGAGATTAGAATAGAAGCTGAAATTGAGCAGGATAGTTACAATCACAGACTTCCAACTTGCTACTCCTTGGTGTGAAAGAATCTGCAGGAAATTAAGTACATGGCAACTCCTGTTAGTCCCTCATGTGTTCTTGAAAGCAGACTGACAGATTCAGTGTGTGACATGCTGACGTGGGGGAAGGCTGTCTGGTGGCTGCTCTATGCTGTAGCTAACAAAATGGTTGTGTTTCAAGTGTTGTCATGCCTGGAAAGTCTACAGGTCATCATTACTAGTATAAATGTGTACTACAATGGTGAAATTTAGTGAAAAAATGTGCTGTTTATGTATTGGCAGGGAAAGATTTGTGCTCATCAAGACAATGATAAAAAAATTTTTATATTATTATTATTATTACTATTTTTTTTCTTTTACTTGTTTTGCTGTAAGATGAGACTACAATAACTGCCCCTTGATGCCCTATAAGGTACCGCCAAGCACCAAGGGGCGGCCACCACGGTGTACAGTGAAGCACGTCCCAGCATCCCTGTCACCATCTTTTCCCTGCCAATAATTATGCATTACATTTCCCAACTAATTTCATTCTAGTGCAACATTTCTACTACTAATGGTGGCCTGGTTAATCTGTTAAGGGAGCACTTTGTTCAACATCTTTAAAATATTATTTGATCATCACCTGTAT
>NC_087171.1:22828266-22900766 GCF_035594125.1 Scylla paramamosain | reverse complement strand
TGTCACACTGCATCCATAACACTGAGCTTCCAGGAACACAACTGTGGGACTGATACAAGTTACTGTGTAGGTCATTTGTCCCAGCAGACTCTTTCACAGCAAGCAGGCATGAGGTGGTAGTCTGTGCAGTGCGTCAGTGCTTGGAATTTTCAACCGGTCTTGCTGCATCTATGGCCCAGAGACCAAACACAGACCAAACAGAGGCCTAGCTGAATCTAACACAAGCCAAACAGAGGCCCACCAGAACCATACACAGGCCCACAGAACTAACTGACTGGCTGGCCGGCTCACTGGCTGGTTGAGTGACTAACTGACTGACTGACTGACTGACTGACTGACTGACTGACTAGCTGAGTGACTGATTGATTGGCTGGTTGGTTGAAAGGCTAGCTGGCTGGTTGAATGGCTGACTGACTGACTGACTGACTGACTGACTGACTGACTGACTGACTGACTGACTGACTGACTAGCTGAGTGACTGATTGATTGGCTGGTTGGTTCAATGGCTAGCTGGCTGGTTGAATGGCTGACTGACTGACTGACTGACTGACTGACTGACTAGCTGAGTGACTGATTGATTGGCTAGTTGGTTCAATGGCTAGCTGGCTGGTTGAATGGCTGACTGACTAACTGACTGACTGACTGACTGACTGACTGACTGACTAACTGAGTGACTGATTGATTGGCTGGTTGGTTGAATGGCTAGCTGGCTGGCTGGAAAATAGTCATGGTGAGAGAGAGAGAGAGAGAGAGAGAGAGAGAGAGAGAGAGAGAGAGAGAGAGAGAGAGAGAGAGAGAGAGAGATATGCTATTCTTAACAATGTATTTAATTTTTATCCTATTTCATTTTATTAGATTTACTTCTTTTTCTTCTTCTGCAGCTGCTCCCATATTCATATGGGGTCACTTTTCCTTACTAGTCTTCTCCCCAAGGCTCTGTCCCCAACCTTCTCTCCACTCAATCCTCTCTCACTCATGTCCTCTCCAATGTGATCTTTCCACCTTTTCTTTGATCTGCTACGTCGTCTTCTTTTTATTTTTATTATATATTTTTTTATTATATTTTTATTATATTTACTAAGAAACTAATTAAACTATACTTTCTACAAAACAACTACAACCATAACACCAACAAATCATTCCAGACTACCCCATCCCCTGCCTCCCGCTGTGCCCCACCCAGACACCACGGCCCAGCAGTGACGCCATTCCACCTGCTACACGACGCTGGCTGACGCACTCCAGACGTGGCAGCAACAGGAGGTGGAGGGCAGGAGCAAGAGTCGGATGGATGGCGAAGGAAGGCATGATGGCGGAGCTGGTGGCTTTGGAGGGTGTTCGTGCAGGGTACCTCGGCAGGGTCTAGATTAGAGCAAATGGATGATGAGAGACTAGTAAGGTGTTTGTGTGGAATATTAGGAGTAGCAGTTGGGGGAACAAGTGTGTTAGGATGGTAATAAAGAATGGCTTGGAAACTAGTTGTTGGGCTTTTGAGGGGTTGAGTGAAGCCTTGTTGAGAGTGATGGAAGTAGGATTGTCAGAAATGGAGAGGGCTTACAATGTTATGTAACTAAGTGGACAAGTGAGATAGACAGAGTGATCAAGCACATGGGACTGAGTGAGCCAAGTGTGGAAATTCTGGGATGGAGTGAGCCAGGTGTGGAAAAGTGTGGAAATTGTGGGATTGAGTGAGCCATGTGTGGAAATTGTGTAGAAAAGTGTGGAAATAGTGTGGAGAAGGTGTGGAAAAAATGTGGAAATTGTGGGGTTGAGTGAGCCAGGTGTGGACAAGTGAGATAGACAGAGCGATGAAGCATGTGGGGTTGAGTGAGCCAGGTGTGTGCGTCACTTGGGGATGACTGTGAGCTAACCTGGGACCAATGGTTGATGACGCTCACTGATGGAATTAGAAGCTGCATGAATTGTTTATGTAGATTTTAGAAGCTGTCTCAATTGTTTGTGTAGATCTGAAGCACTTACTTTGAATTGAAGGCTTGGACCATGTAATATCTTTGTAATTCTTCTGTATCTCTGTCATAAGTTCCTTAGATAACTCACTACTGTTTTTGTCTCTATATAATAATATGTACATTTACTCAAACTGCATTTCCTTTCAGTGTGCAGGTTGGCAGTAAACCTCCCTGAAGGTTCCAGAACTGCTCACCAAGTGTCCAGCCCAGCCTGTCACAAGACTATGTGACAGTGGACCTTCCACTCATACTGAAAACAGCTGTGCACTGCCACTCACAGGAAGTGGTGACCACTCTAGGTGTGCTATCTGCTGTTTATATGTATAAGATGAGTACTGGCTAAGGGTAAGACAAATTCTTGCAGGTGTGTGTGTGTGTGTGTGTGTGTGTGTGTGTGTGTGTGTGTGTGTGTGTGTGTGTGTGTGTGTGTGTGTGTTTAGGAACCAATTAAATATTGCTTATTGTTAGAAATGGAAGAGGCTCTGAGGGACTTTGAAAAGGTTGCTTATATCAGTGAAATGAGTAGGTGTGTTCTTGGAGACAGAAGCAGCATGTGGCCTGGCCTGGAGGAGAATCTTGACTGAGGCCCTTTTTTTTGAGAGACTGCAAGCTGACAGAGGTGAGGAAGATCCTTGTGGGGCTTATTCTAAAGGATACTGTAGTGAGGAAACTCAAAGCTTGGAGGAACAGAAGAACAGTGTTGCTGTGTGTGGCATTGACTGTGTACTATATCGTAAGGAAGACAATCTTTGCTCCCACAGTGTCAAGAGTGAAAACACAGTAAAAGCTGAAATAGTGGAGCCAGTATCACGTAACAATTGATCAAAGCAAAACAATTCAAGGTGTTACTAGTATTTACAGTGTTCTATAAGTACTTCTGAGAGAGAGAGAGAGAGAGAGAGAGAGAGAGAGAGAGAGAGAGAGAGAGAGAGAGAGAGAGAGAGAGAGAGACAGAGAGAGACAAAGAGAGAGACAAAGAGAGAGAGAGAGAGAGAGAGAGAGAGAGAGAGAGAGAGAGATGATAAGTGATGTTTCTAGTTTCAGTGATTTACTTCACAGACAGTAGTTAGTGAGCAGGTGTTAAATATAATCCAGTGTTGCTGAGGGAGAATAAATTAATAGGCAGTAGTGTGCATAAATGTACTCTATGTATTTTTTATGTAGGAGGGACATTGACAACTTATTTACCTCTCCTTCCACTGAATGGCAGGCACAATGACACCAATTACCTGCTGTTTACATTTCACTGTTGACTCTTGCATTTCTCTATTAATCTGGGACTGAATTCTTCACTACTATTGGTTTGACATAGAATTTTTAATGTGTCCCTTGAAGATTAAAAGCCCAACCTATTTCCTTTATCTGTTATTTCCAGATTGAGTTGTCTTGAAGCTGAGATGAGTTGGTCGGGTAATGAGTGACTTGCATCAAGTGACCGTGAGGTGTTGGACGTGATATTGTGTTATTGCAAGTGTAACCAGTAATAAGTAAGTCCTTTCTTTAAAACTCTTCATACATGGATTTGTCATACATGGATGGATAAGGCCCTTGTACAGAGTCAGCAGCTGAGGGGGGGGTGAGAAAAACTGGCAGACATCTCAGAATACCTAACTTCATAGAAGCTGTTTTAGCTAGAGATGAGATATGAAATTTCCAGTTTCCAGACTGAGGAGGTTCAGTGTAGAAGAGGGGATACTTGTTGTCTGGAAGGTTGTGTTGAGTTGATAGATGGAGGAATTGAGTTTTTGAGGCATTGAACAATACCAGGTTTGCTCTGCCCCAGTCAGAAATTTTAGAGAGAGATTACAAGTGAGGTATTCTGTGGCTTCCCTGTGTGAACTGTTTGCCTCCCGAAAGGTTGGATGTCCATGAAAAGACCTGGAAAAATGCTGGTTAGTATAATCAGTGTAGGATTGGATAGGACAACAAGTTTGGTTTAGAAGATCATTGATGAATATAGGAAGAGAGTGAATGACGATAGAATCCTGAGGAACACCACTGTTAACAGATTTAGGAGAAGAACAGTGACCGTCTACCACAGCAGCAATAGAATGGTCAGAAAGGAAACTTGACATGAAGTTACACAGAGAAGGAAAGAAGCTGTAGGAGGGTAGTTTGGAAATGCAAGCTTTGTGCCAGACTATCAGAAGCTTTTCATATATCCAAGGCAACAGCAAAAGTTTCACCAAAATCTCTAAAAGAGTATGATGACCAAGACTCAGTAAGGAAAGCCAGATGACCAGTGGAGCAGCCTTGATGGACCCTAATACTGGCGATCAGATACAAGTAGGCTGTGAAGTAATAGATGTTTAAGAATATTCCTATTAAGGGTAGATTAAAAACTTTAGATAGGCAGGAAATTAAAGCAATGGGACTGTTGTTTGAGAAATTAAAACTACTACTACTGCTACTACTACTACTACTACTACTACTGCTACTACTACTGCTACTGCTACTACTACTACTGCTACTACTGGATGGTATATCAGTTCACACAGCAAGAAGCCAAGGACCCACCGAGGCTGTCACTTGGAAGAGGTCATTGTTGTTGCATCCAGCATCCCAGCCTGACTGCCTAGACAGGTCCCGCAGGTTGCTGAATGGCAGAGATGCAGGCTGCTCCACAGCAAGATGTGAGACCAGTGTGGCAGAGTATGATGTGTACACAATGAGGGACACACTGTAGCCAACCCAGTAGATTACCCGTGGATTAACAGTGTCAATGTTGTATGTGAGTGTATAGTGTAGTGTCTGGGCCACCCTGTATAGGACTGCCAGCCTGGCATATAGATAGATCAATCTAATTATTTGACATTTCATATTCTGAACATTTTGCTGATCCAATTAATCTGTTAAGGGAGCACTTTGTTCAACATCTTTAAAATATTATTTGATCATCACCTGTATCTCTCACCTGATGATATAGATAGGCTGGGTGTAGGTAACAACTTTCAACCTCTCCTCAGTGATGGACAATTCAGAGACAGTGAGGTCAGCTTCCCCTGACTGCAGAGCTCCTACCGTGCCCGTCCACTCGTTGCTTGAGTTGTCCTTCAGTTTCCCGTAGGCATAACCTTCCAGTACATTGAAACTGACTCTGTACAAGAGAGAGAGTGGGAGAAAAAATAGTGTTGTGTATTGAGGGAAAGAAAATTTCTGTCTTGTCTTCTCTATTTAGGGAAAGAAAAGGAAAAGGGCAAGTAGTGTCATATGCATGGAGGAAAAGGAAAATTATTCTCATATGCACTGAGCAAAAAGGAAAAGTACTGTGATATGTACTAAGGGAAAGGCTGGGTGTACTGAAGGGAAGGAAAAATACTGTTGTCGTATTTATTGAGGAAAAGAAAGAAATACTGTCGTATGTACATTTTTTAATTGCTAGAAAGAAAAGTGAAATATACATTTATATGTATAGTTTATTTTTCATATCAGTCACAAGTATGGATGTTTGTTTCCCTTCTTTTTTTTCACATGTACAGCTACCTCCTCAAATAGCATGTATTTTCAAAATTTCAAGCTGCTGTGATGATGAAAAAAGCCTGAAAGAAAAATGACAAGGAACAAAAAGTAATGAGAATAAGTTTTGTGGCAACTATTCATTAGGTGTCACTTTTTCACTCCTCCACTTAGACCGGTACAGTTGAACGCAAAATGTGAAAACTTACGAGAAATTGTGTGCATCCCTTAGTGCAGTGACAATATCCCCCACAAAACCAGTGATATTTCTTTGACTGGAGGTTAGTTCAATAATTTTGAAGGCTGGGATTAATTTTAATGAGGGATGAGAGGGTGGAAGTGACTGGAGTATAGGTTAATAATTCTACCAGCTGGAAAGGATTTTGAGGGTCAGAGGAAAGTGATTGGATATTAGCTTGATAATCGTGCTTGGTGAGATTAATTTTAGTGAGAGACTAGATGGTGGGAGGATGATATTTAGAGGTTAGTTTGGTAATTTTGCCAGTTGGTATTAATTTTTAGTGAGGGATGAGGGTGTCAGAAGAATGTGACTGGAGGTTAGTTTAATAATTCTGAGGGTGGGAGGAAAGTAATAGGGGGTTAGTTTAATTTTGGTGATGGATGAGAGTGTGAGTGGAAAGTGTAGCTGACCACATAATTTATCAAATAATACAAGCATGTACACATTCTTAATAATGTTCCATGTTAAGATATACTAAACATGAAGTTACTCCACAATATATGATGGTGTAAATTACGAATGGTTAAAGTCGAGACTTGTTTGATGATGGCCTGTTTGCTTGCTCCCCTTGGACGTGCGGCAAGTGCAGCAGCGTTCGACCGTTTCTCTAGGGGCAAGCGACACCTCCTGGTGGGGGACTTCAAATCTGCTGTCGCTGCCTTCGAGGTGTGTCTGTTGCTTAGGTGTGGTATGTGTTGCATGTTACCTAGTTGTGTTGTTTTCTGTGTTGTTAATTGTTTCATATCATAGTGAAAGTAAACACCAGGTTTAACTGACACTCCTTACCACTCCAGGAGGCAACAGAGTCCCTGGTGGAGCTGTGTGGGGAGCAGGCGCCCGAGTGTGGTGACGCGTACTGCCGCTGTGGCCGTGCATTGCTGGAGCTGGCACGCAAGGAGGCAGGGGTGCTGGGGCCAGATCTGGATGGTGCCAGTAGTCGTGTGTATTGCTTGGTTATTGTGTTAACGTGCTGGAGTGTGCACAGCCGGGAGTGTTTGGGGAATGAAAATAAAAGGAGTTATGGATGTTTAAAAATGCATCTTTTGAGAGCTGAGTATACAAGAAAGTTGCTGTGTTTGCGGGATGAGTAAACAATGAAGAAATGTTTTGAGGAACTGGGTGTGCAGAGGCACGAGTGTTTGGAGAATGAGAATACAGGAAGACAGGAGTGATTTAGGAATAAGTGTACAAGAAAGGAGTGTTTGAGTGACAATATATAAGGAAGAGGTGTTTTGAAAATGAGAGTACAAGGAATGAGCATTTTGGGAGTTAATATACAAGGAAGCAAGTATTTAAGGGACAAGTATACAAGATTATTTTCCTGTCATATGTCATTATACAATGTTTTTCTTTGTTATATACATCATTCCCTTTCACTTTTCATATCTTGTGTTCTCGTCATTCTGATGTAATGTTACAGATAGAGAATGTTTGGTGTCAAATTTTCACTAATTTCATATGTGTATAAACTTTCATTTCATTGACTTTTTTTTACTATTACTACTATATTTGCTTGCTTTTTAAACAAGTCTTTTCTTTCAGAGGAGGGAAGCACAGGGGAAGAGGAGGACGAGGAGGAAGAGAGTTAAGAGTCACAAGAGGAGGAGGAAGGTGGAAAGAAAGAGGAAGGAGAGGAGGAGGAGGAGGAGGAGGAAGATGGAGAAGGAAAGGAGAAAGATAAGAAGGAAGGAAATGCTGCAGAAGGAGAAGGTGAGTTGTTAATAAGGTTTTGTGTGACAAGTTTTCTGAAAATTTTATTTGTTTACATGAAGTTTGTTTTGTATTTATTACTCTTAATATACTACTTCTCCCACCACATGCAATTTGTCTGTCTGCTGTTGTGGTTCTTTCATTTCTTGTTCCCTTTCCTGAATATACCATTTCCTTAGTTTCATATCTAGTACCCTCCAATAAAATTTCTGCTTCTCGGTCTCTGTACTTCTCTCGTTTTTTTTGCTTGGCTTCATTCCTCAGATCCTTCTCTTTTTCCCTTTCTTCCAAGTTCATATCTCTTTTTTACCCAAATATTCTTGTATTCTGAATTTTCAGCCAGCTTCCCAGTTCTCACTAGGATCTCCTTTACTGTAACTTGGGATCTCATTCTCACTTTTAATGGTCTTTTACCTCCTTCACTATATTTTCAAATTCTATATGCTTCTTCCACTTCTCATTCCAGTCCCTGTTCTTCACCTTGGACCATTGTAATAATTTTCCTTACCAACTCCTCTCTCTCTCTCTCTCTCTCTCTCTCTCTCTCTCTCTCTCTCTCTCTCTCTCTCTCTCTCTCTCTCTCTCTCTCTCTCTCTCTCTCTCTCTCTCTCTCTCTCTCTCTCTCTCTCTCTCTCTCTCTCTCTCTCTCTTATTCCCTTTTCTTCCCTTTTCTTCCTTTCTTCCTTCCCTCCTATCTTTGTTTCTCCCTCCTCCTCCTCCTCCTCCTCCTCCTCCTCCTCCTCCTCCTCCTCCTCCTCCTTCATTCTACCTAACAAGAAATAATAGATTCAAGATTATACCCAAACGTTTTAAATCCCACAAGGCCAAACATTTTTTCTTTAATCGTATAGTAAATATATGGAGTAAACTTCCTGCAGAAATTGTGAACAATATTGAAATTGTGAAAGCAATATTATTGAATCAGTTCATCCTAAACATTTGCACTTTGTTTTTCCACAGAGCAATAAGACATTAGAATTGACAGAGAAACCAGACAAGGGACTGCATTTGAAGAAGCACAAGAACCAAGAAATTACATCATTCAATGAAATGACAACATAATCTAAAGTAAGAATTTACATAGCTTTCATTTTGGTTTACATTCTGAAAGGTAACAGTAACATGGATATGTTTTTATATTGAAATCTTTCTCTGATTGCATACAAATGGTACCAATCAACAAATAATAATGTAATACTTAGAAGCTGGGAATTCAAATCACTGGTAGATAAAATGAACCACCATTCTAGAGTGTACATAACTAAGGAATTAATATACTGGTTAACTGTCACACCAGCATGAACAGAATAACAACAATTGTTGAGTAGAGTCTGTAGGAGGCAGGGAAGGAGGCATGTAGTCAGTTTTAGAGAGCAGTTATTATGAAATCAGCTGTAGAATATTCCTAAGATGCAATACTACTGGAGTCTGTCAGCTTGAAGACAGTTTATTAAAGAAGGGAAGTTCATGAGATATAAAGCCTTTGATTATTCAGTTTCATTTCCAAAGTAACATTTATTTATTGGTGTGTTGCTTCCTGTAAATAGTAAAGCCTTGACAGCACTGCATCTCTCACACCATGCTGTAACTGTTGAGAGAACCCTAACCCTTAGAGAGAGGAGGAGGGAATCCTTGGTCTATGTTCAGTAAAGCCCTGTATTCTTGTCATGGCAATGTAGAATGGAGGCGTCATTGGTTTATGTTCAGTAAAGCCCTGTATTCTTGTCATGGCAATGTAGAATGGAGGCGTCCTTGGTTTATGTTCAGTAAAGCCCCGTATTCTTGTCATGGCAATGTAGAATGGAGGCGTCCTTGGTTTATGTTCAGTAAAGCCCTGTATTCTTGTCATGGCAATGTAGAATGGAGGCGTCCTTGGTTTATGTTCAGTAAAGCCCCGTATTCTTGTCATGGCAATGTAGAATGGAGGCGTCCTTGGTTTATGTTCAGTAAAGCCCTGTATTCTTGTCATGGCAATGTAGAATGGAGGCGTCCTTGGTTTATGTTCAGTAAAGCCCCGTATTCTTGTCATGGCAATGTAGAATGGAGGCGTCCTTGGTTTATGTTCAGTAAAGCCCTGTATTCTTGTCATGGCAATGTAGAATGGAGACGTCATTGGTCACATACTGTTCTAATGTAATCTAATGTAATCTAATGGAATCATGAAGGTGTAAAAATGCAGGATATGGACATCATCAGCTTTTGTCATTAAGGGTGGTAAAGTGAAAGATTTGTTAATCACTTTGGTCTTTAGTTGATGCTTCTGGTGAGGCTTTCCTGTTTAAACTTGGCATAATATATATAAAATGATGTGGCATGTTAAACAAGTTAACTTACTGCCTTCTTGTGTCTTTCACAGATAGAAATCAAAAACGTCACAAGACAGAATAGTGAGCTGCATGCACTTATCACAGAGTATAAAGTCACTCCCTCAGAGGAAAAAGACAAGGATGGCATGTCTTCATGTGAGAACTCAGAAGCTAAATGTGAGCTACCATCCACATGAATATATATTTGTATATCAAACTGACATTCTCCTTGGAGGGAGGCTTTCCAAAGTGCACACACACACACACACACACACACACACACACACACACACACACACACACACACACACACACACACACACACACACACACACACACACATCTCTGCATCAGGACTCAACAGCCAGACTGATAAACAATTACTTCACCCAAGATGATCAGCTGATAGGATTAGCTGTGGATGAGCCTCCTGTGGTGACTAGGAGTACAAAAGCCAGCAGCTAATTTTGGGAGCTGCCAGTCATCATGGTCCTGGTGTCTGAGGTGCTGCTTTTGCATTTTCCCAGTCATGGGTCGAGGCTACATCACATTTATTCATTCACAGTTGCTCTTAGTTATCTCTGTTACAAGTTAAAATTTTTCCTGGCTCCACAGACATTTCTGGTGCATCTAACCCTCTCTCCATTGCCCTTCTATTTCCCTTAGTCTTATACCCACTTCTTACATTACGTCTAATTACTTCCATTGGTCATTCTTGTCTGGCCCTCTGTTGCATCAATTTTTCATCTCCAGGTACAGATACCAAGGGGAAATTGCTGGGTCAAGTGGCTACACTGACATCTGAGGTTAGCAGGTTGGAGAGTGAGTGCAGCAGTCTTCAGGTTCAGCTAGACTGTGAGAGGGATAAGTATAACAAACTGCTGGGAGAATCTCTTGCTCATGAAAAGTTGTCTGAAGATGTCATAACTGAACCAAAAGGTAAGAAAGTTTATATTCTCTAATAATAAAGCAAATAATTTTTCCTCACTGTTGCTCAATTTTTTGAATTAATAACAAAATAAAAGCATTGTTATTGGATTTGTTTATTGAGGCTGTATTAAGAAAAGTTGAGAGAAACAAACTTATTGTTTTATCAGGAGAAACAACAGGATTGGGAGGAACTGAGCTTTAACAGAAGCTGCAACAACTGCAGGAGGCTCACAGGGTCCTGGAGAGCAGGTTAACTTGCAGCATGAAGGAGGTGGCTGAGCTAAGTGACAGGAAGTAGCAGCTTAAGCATGCTGTAGTGCATGAGGAGACAGAGTCCATCGGTGTATGCATGTTTTTTGCTCATTTGAATCATCTGTAAAAGTGAAGTGGAGGAAGTGTTTACTGTTTACTGTATGCCATTTCCTTGGTCTTTTAATGAAGAATTTTATCCTTCTTCAGGTGACTACATCACCATCTACCAGTTGCAGCGAGGAGTGATGAAGCAACAAGCTCGAGAACGCGAGTTAGACCTTGCCAGCCTCCATCATGAATGAGAGGAAATGAAGCAAAACCACTCTGCAGGTTAGTGCTCTCTTTTGCATCTCACACACTTCTTATTCATGTCATGGCAGATTAGTGATTTCTGCTGCATCTCACACACTTCTTATTCAATTGCTGGCAGGTTAGTGATCTCTGCTGCATCTCACACACTTCTTATTCAATTGCTGGCAGGTTAGTGATCTCTGCTGCATCTCAAACGGTTCTTATTCAGGTGTTGACCAAAGTACTAAGCCTTCATATCATTACCTTGCTCTGTGATGGAGGCTACACCATCTGGCATCTAGCTGAGATTTAATGTTGCAGTAAAGCTTCCATATGAGTTCATGTAGAGCAAAATGTTTTCAAATGCCAGGGAAGTAGTGTAATGTAACCTTCCAGAGAAATCTATCCCTCATTTATTAGTTAACAGGAGTGTTTAATGTACTTAATGTGATTAGCCAGGATCAAGGGTCAACTTCTTCACTGACCATTTACTCTCAGGTGATGTATCTGTCCTCCATGAGTCACCAGAGACACATAAGGTGTTGTAAGTGAAATTTCATCTATTAGATTTATTCAAAATGTGAATTAACACAGTTGTTTCCTGCAGGATTTGATATCAAAGCTGGTGCAGGAAAAGGAAGCAGATCATGACCTTCAGCAGCTCGAGAAGATAAGCAGCGTCCTTAAGAGTCCAGTTGCTATCTTTAGCAGTGTTGGTGAGTAGTAAAAACTGAGCCATCTTATGAAGTGCAACGAAACATTATTATTATCTTCATAATTTTCTTGAAATAAACAGATTTCTGTGGCATGTTGCTCATTAGCACTTTAATATCAGATAACACCAGTTATTTATGTAATGATGTAATGTACTAAGTAGATGAAATACAAGTGGCATCTGCTAACACTCTTGATGTGGAACAGGAACCAGTGAGTCTGAGACACCCACCACCAGTGGAAAAGGTGGCTGACGAGCGCCTCAAGCACTCTGAAAAGGTGGAGCAACAACAAGAAACAGAAAATTGCATCCATCATTCTTTGCCTGAGGAGGGAATTGATGCTCTGTTGACCCTTCACACTGATGTCCCTCATGAGGAGGGGAGAATATGAATCCTACAGAACTTGCCCATAGGAAGACCAAAACTGTTACTGCTGCCACACTGCCACCACTTCCACTGACACCAAAAGCCCAACTGTGCAGAGAATCCTGGACCTCCGCAATGAAATGGAGTCCACCAGTCACCTGGAGCACTTTAGCCTCCAAAAGTTCCATCCGTGTCCATTGTGTTTGGGTAAACTTATCACTGTATAAGGGGACAAGTATCAGTGTATGGTTACTATATACTCATTTGTACTTAAAGATGTCATGTCACATCATTCTCTCTCTCTCTCTCTCTCTCTCTCTCTCCTCTCTCTCTCTCTCTCTCTCTCTCTCTCTCTCTCTCTCTCTCTCTCTCTCTCTCTCTCCTCTCTCTCTCTCTCTCTCTCTCTCTCTCTCTCTCTCTTTCTTTCTTTCTTTCTTTCTTTCTTTCTTTCTTTCTTGCTTTCTTTTGTTGCATATGTTACTGCTTTACATTCCTCCCCACAGTATTTTTTCATCTACTTTATGACTGCAGTAGTTTTATCATCCCAGTGTATGCTGTATCCACTCTGAAACTGTAATTCACCAATCAGCTCAAATGTGTCTCTGTTTTGATAATCATTAATTTGTTTCAGCTACACAACCACTCTGATAAGGGACAAAATCTACTTCACCAGTCATCTATGTCATACAGTCATATATATTCATACATATGACAAAATACTCTTCCTAAGACATTTCTTATTTTCTCTTCTCAAGTGACCTGTCCATCTATCTAAGGTACCACATAACATTTAAAACTTACAATATTGTGTTCTAATTCATGAACACTTTTTTGTCTATCTATGGAGACTTGCGTATAGACTTGAAATGTATTGGGAGTTTTCTTTATCTCTCATTCTATACCTAACACCTGTTCCTAAGAATCCCCAGGTGATAGCCATGGTGACTGGCTGGTCTCCTACTGAGTGGCTGGGGTTTTCCAAAAGTGAGGGTTGGTGTTCCATACCATACCATGTGCCCTGTTTGTATTCCTTCTTTGTCCTCTGTATTATATTCTATGTAAAGATGGTGCTGGGGTGGGATCTACTTCTTATTCCCTAAAAGTGATGAGGAGTGACACTGGGCAGCATTGATTTGCTCCTTAGAGATGGCTGGGTTCCTGTGGATGAGTGGGCCATGCTGTGCTTTGTCAAGGATGGTGTTTGGTATTGTGATGACTCTTGCCACAATCAAGTGCCTCCCACAGAGTAGTGGAGTACCTATGTATGGTGTTGACCCAAGCTGTCCAGGTCTCATCCAATGCCTTAATATGATTTAGATGATCAAAATGGTTTAACTCACCATTTAATCAGCTGACTGATTTGAATGGAGAAGTATGTAATGTGTTGTAGCCTAACCATCCCTGCCAGCATGGTCAGATTCTTGGTAGTAACCTGAAATGCTCCTAGGTAGTGAGTATCATTGCACATAATGATCTTTACTTTGTCAGTAATTCAATGATACTGAATATTACTCTACTGGATTTTGCTCAGCACTGCTTGGTAACTTTTGGCCATAATCCCAGGTCTGGAATGATATGAAGCCATGTTTTTACATTCCATATGAGACAGGCAAGCACTATGCTTTGCCTGACTGATACCTGTACTTTACATTTATGACCCCAGGTAGTTCATCACTCTCTCTCTCTCTCTCTCTCTCTCTCTCTCTCTCTCTCTCTCTCTGTTTGGAATTATACTGTATATTAGGAAATATCATTAAAGAGTGTGTGTGTAAAAAGTGTTTGCATTATTGTGCATTTGATGTTATAGCCCCAGGTTCTTAAAGTTTTCTAGTTTCATGATTTATAAAGATTGCTATTTTTAATAAAGTTATTGAAATTGTTATTGAGTGTTTTTTATTGAACTCATTAGCTTTGTAATAGTGTGCGTCTCATCATGCATTCATTAATGATGTAGAGTGGAAATGTCCACTCCTATCATGCATAATATCAATGCATTATTGGTTTATGTTGTTATTTGTGTATAAATTGTAAAGTTATGCCAGTCTATTTTAGTACAAACTAAATATCAGCTGGAAGAGAGGACAGGTAATGGCACACTAAAACACAGGAAGGGACAATGATATAACCATCCAATTTAACAATACACAGAGGAAGAAGAATGAGAAAGCAATAAAAATGGATTATTTAATGGATGATTAATAGACCCTCATTTGTAATGTTATTTCAGGCAAGAATATTAAAAGAGACAGCTGGCTTGCCCTTTGTACTTGTTCAGCTTGCCCTTAGCACTTGTTCATACATGACAGAATGAGAGATGTATGGGTGGGGGTGACACCTGGAAATGGGTATGATTCATGAAGGGATTGATTGATTGGTTGACTGACTGATTAAGAAAAAAAAACGTAGCAGTGGAGGGTGGGGGGGGGGGGGGAAGGCGCCCCCAACTTTCCAGTCATATATGGCGTGGAAGGGACAATACCAGCAAAGAAAAATATGAGAAAATGCATAATTTACTACAAAACCCAAAATGCGAAATAAAACCTTGCCAAATTGAACCTTCCCACGAAGGTAATGAATGGAGTTTTGATGCAATGAGCCACAGTTACTTAAAACACTCAACAAATATAACACCTGCCAAAAAAATAAAATAAATAAATAAAATCAATCAATAAATAAAGATAAAAACGCGAGAAAACCTTTAAATTATCACAACGCGAAATATACACACACGCTAAACTGGATGCGTCATTAATTAATACCCCCCAATAGTTTATAGCCCCTCCCCTATTCATTGCTCCCCCCCCTCCCTGCCTTGAGGAACACCTTCACTTATGGCCTGCTGTTGGGTCAGATTTGAGCCATTTTAACCTCGAATTACATACAATACATACTCGTACATACATATCGTCTCCTTGCAATAATTATAATAGTCTTCCTGGCTTAATTTTTGTTTATTCATTATTCCTTATGTATTTATTAATTATTTGTCATTTGTCTAATTCCTTGTTTTATTTAGCCTCGGTATTTAACTAAGCATTTTTTTTTTTTCACTTTCTGACTGTGGCCCTTGCAATGAATGGCTTAATTGTTTATTTACTGTTCCTTACGTGTTTATTGATTATATGTGAGTTATTTATTTGATATTCATGATTTTTTTTTTAACTTCGTATTTCTTTATATGATAGTTTTATCTTTTCGTGTTTTCTGGCTTAAGTTTTGTTTATTACTCCTTGTTTGTGTTATTAGGTGTGTCATTAATTATTTGTCTTATTTCTCGTAGTTTAATGGATTTTTTAGCACTTTAATTATTAGAGTTCCTCACCAGTCATTTTATTCGAGAGAGAGAGAGAGAGAGAGAGAGAGAGAGAGAGAGAGAGAGAGAGAGAGAGAGAGAGAGAGAGAGAGAGAGAGTCTAAATGAATGATAAAAAAAATAATAATCAGTTACAGTATTTTATTTATAAACAAGAACAATTCATGATAATAATAATAATAATAATAATAATAATAATAATAATATTTAAATACAAGGAGGAAAATGTGTAATAATAATAATAATAATAATAATAATAATAATAATAATAATAATAATAATAACAATAACTGCTTTTATCTTACTCACACAGATAAATAGTTTTATAAATAGTTTATTGACCATAAACATTGTGTACATACACACAAAATTAAATAGAACAGATAAAAATTTCAAAATGTAGTCAGTGACACACAGAAGACTGGTGACAAAACCTACTAAAGCCCATTAAATGATTGGGTGTCTCAAGTTTCCACATCATCAGTGGAACACTGCTTCTGAGCACTCAGGGATGGACAAGCTTTTCATGGCTTGTGTGAATGGAGACAAGACGTGTAGGGGATTTATTTGTTCTGTTTTTTCTTGTCCTACTCTCTCTTCCTCCCTCTTGACTCTTCCTTTGCTTCATCCTACTCTTTCTCTTGCTCATTCTTTCTCTCTCTCTCTCTCTCTGGACTTTTCAGACATAGCTCCTTATGATTTTTTGGCAATCCCAAACCTGTTGACAGTATCCTTATCTGAGAGCCAAGGAGACCATGCAGAATGTGGCAGCATACCTATCATTGGTTGCAGAAGCGTTTGAGCAGTGGAGTGATGGATGATTGTAGGAATGTGGTGGCACTGCTATCCACCATGACATTCATCCACATAACAGAACCATCTCACATGGTGCATTCAGCCTCAGGGAGAGGAACCTCTGTAGCCTTGGGCAGTAGCCCTTGGTCAGGTTTGCTCCAGAGTCAAACCTGCTTACCATCCGAGAATACCTTGGGGAGGAATGAGGAAGCCTTTTGCTCTGAACCCATGAAAATTGTTCAACCCTATAAGGGAAAAATATGAATGTTGAACAAATTGATGAGAAATGGAAGGATTAATGGGCTAAGTGTGTTGGATTACAGAGGGCTTTCTTTGAAGGACATTTTGAATGATACCATAATTTTGGCCCTTAGCCCAAGGTTGGATACTTCTGAACCGTTCTTGCATTTTTAAGCTAAGTAATATAAAATGCTCAATTAACAAAGGAAGGATAATGAAAAGATAAAACAAATCAGGAATTATATCAATTCATAGCTTTATCATAGTTCTAAGTCATAAATACTACAAAAATTAGTCAATCTCTTCAGAAATAATTTATAAGATAAGCTTTAATAATAAAAAGTATGTATAAATAGATGAAATGTTGTCACCTTCACCAATGCCGGCTTCTTGTTATTCAGCACATGCTTGTGCTTCCTGAACACCGGTCTCATACTGGATAGAGACAGTAATGTATGGAGGTTTGATGCAATACAACATTTTTATATAAGGATAAAAACTTGCATAAACTTCCTGTTTGTGTTTTTTCTACTAAGGTGCAATTGTTAGGTGAGCATTTGCAACTTCCTACACTTAAACCATAACATCCCTACTACAGTGGCTCAGAGCCACACCATCACTTGTTGCTTGTCCACTAGTAAATAAGTTTTTTGTTTGTTCATTCTCATTCCTTCCCTATTTAAAACATCATTCCATCTTGTCATGGCCTCTTGAAGATCTTGTTGGCTTCCTGTCACGACCAGCGACATCGTCTGCATAGGCCAGCATGATCTCTTTATCCTCCCTTACACACACTTCCTTCAGGCATCTGTCCATGTATATAATGAATAGCAAAGGAGAGAGCATCAATTATTCAATTATTCAATTATTCCTCACACACACACATACATACACACACACACACACACACACAAACACACACACACACACACACACACACACACACACACACACACACACAGGTAATAACAATAATATCTACCCTATATTGTAATGCACATTTTCATAATCACCACTGAATCATCATCATCATCATCATCAATATTTTTTATCAATAATATTAGCAGTATTTATATATGTACATAGCATTACTATTATTACTACACACACACACACACACACACACACACACACACGTACATACACTCACCTCTCGGCAGGGGTGGTGGGGAACAGGAGGAGGAGGAGGAGGAGGAGGAGGAGGAGGAGGAGGAGGAGGAGGAGGAGGAGGAGGAGGAGGAGGAGGAGGTGGACGAGGAGGAGGAGGAGGAGGAGGAGGAGGAGGAGGAGGAGGAGGAGGAGGAGGAGGAGGAGGAGGAGGAGGAAGAGGAGGATTAACACTGTGTGAGTGACTGACAGACTGACTAACTGACTAACTCACTAACTGACTGAATGACTGACTAACTGACTGACTGAATGACTGACTAACTGACTAACTGAGTGACTGACTGACTGACTCACTGACTGATACATACATACATACAGACAGACACAAGTACACAAGAATAAAAAATAAAATACATAACTGAAAAATCATTGCAATACACAGACAGACAGACAGACCAATGACAGAAAGACAGACAGATGGAGACAAACTAAACAGATAGATAGATAGTGAAATGACCACACAAAACACACACACACACACACACACACACACACACACACACACACACACACACACACGCACCTGTTGAACATAGTAAGCTGTGGCTTACTATGGCTCAGACGGCCGCTCTACACAGCCTCGGACGCCTCCTGTGCCAACTCCTTGCATCGAACGAACCTGTGTAGACATGAAAGTAAGCAAGCAAGTGTTTATGGCTAATTATAATACTCAATATGCCAGTATCATCTCCAGCATCACCATCTGCTCACCACTGGGGACTCTCCTGGGGAGAGTTAGGAGAGTGAGAGAGGGGAGGGAGAGAGAGGGAGAGGAGAGGAAGAGAGAAGGGGAGTCTTGGAGATGGTTTGGGGTGAGTCTGGGATGGTCTGGATACATTGGGAATGAGAGAGAGAGAGAGAGAGAGAGAGAGAGAGAGAGAGAGAGAGAGAGAGAGAGAGAGAGAGAGAGAGAGAGAGAGAGAGAGAGAGAGAGAGAGAGAGAGAGAGAGAGAGAGAGAGAGAGAGAGAGAGAGAGAGAGAGAGAGAGAGAGAGAGAGAGAGAGAGAGAGAGAGAGAGAGAGAGAGAGAGAGAGAGAGAGAGAGAGCTGTGAAAGGCTGGAAGAGGCTGTGAGAAGTTGGGATGGACTGGAAGTCCATCCCAACAGTTTGGGACAGTTTGGGGTGAGTCTGGAATGGTCTGGATACACTGGGAATGAGATAGAGTGAGAGAGAGGCTGTGAGTGGCTGTGAATAGCTGGGAGAGGGTGTGATAGGTTGTGAGAGGCTGAGAAAAGACAGTGAGAGGGTGGAGAAAATAATGGGAAACTGGAAAAATGAAAAGGAGAGATAGAAAGAGACACACAGGTAGACAGACACACCTGTAGGAAGGGCTCCTTAATATCCCCTTATCAGCTGGAGGGAGGGCTACAGCTAATAATCTTTTCTTCTTCCTTATCCGTGCCTCCTCCTCGTCCTCCTCTTCCTTTTCCTCCTCCACCTCGTACTCCGGAACTGGCGACCCCACCACCGGCACCTCCGACATGGCCTCCTGCGGGATGGTAAGGTAGTTAGGGAACTGTCTGAGTTAGCGTGTGTGTGTATGTTGGTTAAGTTTGGTTAAGTGTTAAATAAAGAATGGTACTCTATATTAATTTCAATATTTATCTACTTATTATCTGTATTTTGAAGATACATGTACCATTTGAACTGTAAACCTTTGTAATTGTCTGTCTCCTGCACACCCAGCTCGTCAACACCCCTGTGCCTGCAAACGGGTCACTGAACATTAAATAAACTTGTCTCAGTCCCCTACATACACACAAGTGGCTGGCCAAACACTGCATCAACACAAACAATGGATAAACAGTGGGAATCTGCTGGTCTGAGTCCCCTACATACACCACAAGTGGCTGGCCAAACACTGCATCAACACAAACAGTGAATAAACAGTGAGAATCTGCTGGGTCTGAGCCCCCAAAACACACTAGTGGCTGGCCAAACACTAGATCAACACAAACAGTGAATAAACAGTGGGAATCTGCTGGTCTGAGCCCCCAAAACACACAAGTGGCTGGCCAAACACTAGATCAACACAAACAGTGGATAAACAGTGGGAATCTGCTGGTCTGAGTCCCCTACATAAACACAAGTGGCTGGCCAAACACTAGATCAACACAAACAGTGGATAAATAGTAGGAATCTGCTGGTCTGAGCCCCCAAAACACACAAGTGGTTGGCCAAACACTGCATCAACACAAACAGTGGATAAACAGTGGGAATCTGCTGGTCTGAGTCCCCTACATACACACAAGTGGCTGGCCAAACACTGCATCAACACAAACAGTGAATAAACAGTGGGGAATCTGCTGGTCTGAGTCCCCTACATACACACAAGTGGCTGACCAAACACTGCATCAACACAAACAGTGGATAAACAGTGGGAATCTGCTGGTCTGAGTCCCCCTACATACACACAAGTGGCTGGCCAAACACTGCATCAACACAAACAATGGATAAACAGTGGGAATCTGCTGGTCTGAGTCCCCCTACATACACACAAGTGGCTGGCCAAACACTAGATCAACACAAACAGTGAATAAACAGTGGGAATCTGCTGGTCTGAGCCCCCAAAACACACAACTGGCTGGCCAAACACTAGATCAACACAAACAGTGGATAAACAGTGGGAATCTGCTGGTCTGAATCCCCTACATAGACACAAGTGGCTGGCCAAACACTAGATCAACACAAACAGTGGATAAATAGTAGGAATCTGCTGGTCTGAGCCCCCAAAACACACAAGTGGCTGGCCAAACACTGCATCAACACAAACAGTGGATAAACAGTGGGAATCTGCTGGTCTGAGTCCCCTACATACACACAAGTGGCTGGCCAAACACTAGATCAACACAAACAGTGAATAAACAGTGGGAATCTGCTGGTCTGAGCCCCCAAAACACACAAGTGGCTGGCCAAACACTAAATCAACACAAACAGTGAATAAACACTGGGAATCTGCTGGTCTGAGCCCCCAAAACACACTAGTGGCTGGCCAAACACTAGATCAACACAAACAGTGAATAAACAGTGGGAATCTGCTGGTCTGAGTCCCCTACATACACACAAGTGGCTGGCCAAACACTAGATCAACACAAACAGTGGATAAACAGTGGGAATCTGCTGGTCTGAGTCCCCTACATAAACACAAGTGGCTGGCCAAACACTAGATCAACACAAACAGTGGATAAATAGTAGGAATCTGCTGGTCTGAGCCCCCAAAACACACAAGTAGCTGGCCAAACACTGCATCAACACAAACAGTGGATAAACAGTGGGAATCTGCTGGTCTGAGTCCGCTACATACACACAAGTGGCTGGCCAAATACTGCATCAACACAAACAGTGAATAAACAGTGGGAATCTGCTGGTCTGAGTCCCCTACATACACACAAGTGGCTGGCCAAACACTAGATCAACACAAACAGTGAATAAACAGTGAGAATCTGCTGGTCTGAGCCCCCAAAACACACTAGTGGCTGGCCAAACACTAGATCAACACAAACAGTGAATAAACAGTGGGAATCTGCTGGTCTGAGCCCCCCAAAACACACAAATGGCTGGCCAAACACTAGATCAACACAAACAGTGGATAAACAGTGGGAATCTGCTGGTCTGAGTCCCCTACATAAACACAAGTGGCTGGCCAAACACTAGATCAACACAAACAGTGGATAAATAGTAGGAATCTGCTGGTCTGAGCCCCCAAAACACACAAGTGGCTGGCCAAACACTGCATCAACACAAACAGTGGATAAACAGTGGGAATCTGCTGGTCTGAGTCCGCTACATACACACAAGTGGCTGGCCAAATACTGCATCAACACAAACAGTGAATAAACAGTGGGAATCTGCTGGTCTGAGTCCCCTACATACACACAAGTGGCTGGCCAAACACTGCATCAACACAAACAGTGGATAAACAGTGGGAATCTGCTGGTCTGAGTCCCCTACATACACACAAGTGGCTGGCTAAACACTGCATCAACACAAACAATGGATAAACAGTGGGAATCTGCTGGTCTGAGTCCCCTACATACACACAAGTGGCTGGCCAAACACTAGATCAACACAAACAGTGAATAAACAGTGAGAATCTGCTGGTCTGAGCCCCCAAAACACACAAGTGGCTGGCCAAACACTAGATCAACACAAACAGTGAATAAACAGTGGGAATCTGCTGGTCTGAGCCCCCAAAACACACAACTGGCTGGCCAAACACTAGATCAACACAAACAGTGGATAAACAGTGGGAATCTGCTGGTCTGAATCCCCTACATAGACACAAGTGGCTGGCCAAACACTAGATCAACACAAACAGTGGATAAATAGTAGGAATCTGCTGGTCTGAGCCCCCAAAACACACAAGTGGCTGGCCAAACACTGCATCAACACAAACAGTGGATAAACAGTGGGAATCTGCTGGTCTGAGTCCCCTACATACACACAAGTGGCTGGCCAAACACTAGATCAACACAAACAGTGAATAAACAGTGGGAATCTGCTGGTCTGAGCCCCCAAAACACACAAGTGGCTGGCCAAACACTAAATCAACACAAACAGTGAATAAACACTGGGAATCTGCTGGTCTGAGCCCCCAAAACACACAAGTGGCTGGCCAGACACTGCATCAACACAAACAGTGAATAAACACTGGGAATCTGCTGGTCTGAGCCCCCAAAACACACAAGTGGCTGGCCAGACACTGCATCAACACAAACAGTGAATAAACAGTGGGAATCTGCTGGTCTGAGCCCCCAAAACACACTAGTGGCTGGCCAGACACTGCATAGGCACAGATGGGGAGCTGGTTTGGCCTGACAGCACCCTCCAGTATTCATGTAAATTCTGGCTACCATTTGCAATTCTATTTTGGGGAGCCACACCTCAGAGAGTCTCTTTTATTGAAGTTTTGTCCCCCCCCACGGCTGGCTGGCCTACATAACAAAATAAATAGATAATGTTTTTTTTTTGTCAGTTAGAGGACTTTTTCATCTCTACCTGTTGAAATAAGATTATCTCGGAAAGTTTAAAAATGATGCATTACTACTACTACTTACCCTGAACAATACCTCATCCTCAGCATCAGAGGACGGCCCCTCCCCCTCCTCACTGACTAACTGTTGTTGTTGTTGCAGTTGTTGTTGTAACAGAATCAACCTCTTCCTCTCCCTCTCTCTCTGACGTGCCTCCCTCCTGGCCTCCCTCTCTCTCCTCCTCCTCTCCTTCCTCTCCCTCCTCTCTTGCTTCTCTCTCTCTCTCTTGCTGCTGCTGCAATCTCTTGGGGTCCACCATGTCCTCGTTGATCCTCGGGATTTGCTGCAAAAGGAGGGAGAGAGTGAGTGAGTGGAAGTGGGAGAGAGGATGAGAGAGAAGGGTAAAACTATTATTGTAAGAGAGAGAGAGAGAGAGAGAGAGAGAGAGAGAGAGAGAGAGAGAGAGAGAGAGAGAGAGAGAGGAGAGAGAGAGAGAGAGAGAGAGAGAGAGAGAGAGAGGAGAGAGAGAGAAATATGTAGCAGTAATAATAATAATAATAATAATAATAATAATAATAATAATAATAATAATAATAATAATAATAATAATAATAATAATAATATCAAACATTCTCTCTCTCTCTCTCTCTCTCTCTCTCTCTCTCTCTCTCTCTCTCTCTCTCTCTCTCTCTCTCTCTCTCTCTCTCTCTCTCTCTCTCTCTCTCTCTCTCTCTCTCTTTCTCTCTAGTGCAACCTACACTCATAAATTATTTCTTGCCCCCAAAAAAGCTAATTTGGAATAAGACAAACAGTAACAAGTCCGAACATAGCAGTGGATCTTAAACTCCTAGAAACTGGAGACATTACTGTATTCCAGACCTTGGCGTTTGTATACAAAGCTCTTAATACAAACACAAGAGACACGGGCTCATGATATTCAGTTAAGACAGACAGGTAACTTGAGGACACCCTTCTGCTGAACCTCCCGTGCCCAACAGAGTGTTGTCTCACGAGGAACCAAGCACTGGGACCCGGCTCTCGGACACAGTTAAAAACAAACCATTACATTCCTTTAAATTACTGATAAAACAACACTTAACAAGTAATTATTCATTGTATTTATTAGTTTTCAAATTGTAATCAGCTCTACTATTATAAACATATGTAATTGTTTGTAATTTGTAATAGTTATTATTATTATTATTATTATTATTATTTACTTTTGTTATTGGATATAATTCTTTTTTGCATGTATCTATAATTTGATTGGGTTAAAGTTATGAATTACTTACTAAATAATTATGTACTGTCTTTTTCTTTTTTTTTTCATGATAGCTGAATAAAACACTGGTCTTAAACCTTAGTGTAAAATATTCATTAGTCCCACAAAGACCTTGGTGCTCCATGGACTGGCCATCACATATCAGAATGTCTATATACCAGTCTGTCTGTATATATTAACACCAATATATATCATTTAATCAATCAATCACTCTGTAAGGAAAATATAGACAAATAAATACAATAACAACAGATGTATATACACTCTCTCTCTCTCTCACCTGCTGAGGAGGGAGATAAGCCAAGCCACAGCTAACCCAGGTGTGTGTGGCCCACCTCCACCTCCCATCACCCCCCCCGCTGGCAGCACCGCAGGGGGGGCAGGAGGGGGTGAGGGATGACTGGGCAGGGGTCACAGGGAGAGGGGTGGCTGGGGGCAGGGGTCTGGGGCTGGGGTCGGGGGAAAGCCTGGGACTCCGACCACTTGCATGACCCGACCAACTCCAACGACTTCTGCCCCTAATACCTGCGTGTTGTCAGCTGGAACAACCTGAGAGGAAGGAGGTGCTCAGAAGTAGTAGTAGTAGTAGTAGTAGTAGTAGTAGTAGTAGTAGTAGTAAGATTGATTTTCTATCTCTGTCTCTCCTTTCTGTATGTAAAAAACTTTCTCTCTCTCTCTCTCTCTCTCTCTCTCTCTCTCTCTCTCTCTCTCTCTCTCACCTGTATGACATTCCCTGCCTGCACTATCATGGGGAAGTGGGGGCTGCGGGGCTGAGGCATCTTGGGGCAACACCTGAAGCATGTTCCCCATTTGAATAACCCTTGTTGTGGCGGTGGTGGCAGTGGTGGTGGTGGCGTCAGTCCCCTCGGCTGCATCGTAAGGTACTGGAACTGTTGGGAGGAGGGGGGTTAGTTTGGGGCGGCCACGCCCCGGGGACTTAGCCTTGGGAGGAGAGCGTGCCCAAAGGGGGGCAGGGACCGGTTCTTGTAGGGGCTGCGGGCACACGCGGGGAGGGCGGCCCTGGGGGAGAAAGCTACTAGATTCGTTCAAAGCATATCTAAACCTAACAGAACACTATTTACAAATAAACCCACCTGTTATAATTAGCTTGTGCAACAGTTTGAGGGCGAAGGTAAGGAGTGAGGAGCCACTGCTTACAGGGATAGCCACTGTCCCCGGGAAGGTATAGCATCCTGCAGGTACATGTTGTTCCTCAAACATCAGTTTGAGTGCTGACTTATCTAGTATTCTTGCATCGTTGACTGAGCCAGGCCACCTTGCCACAATGTCAAGAATCTTATAGTGAGCATCAAATACTACTTGCACATTTATGCTGTGATAGCGTTTCCTGTTCACATATACATGTTCATCGACATGAGGAGACACAATTCTTATATGAGTGCCATCAATCACTCCCACAACACCGGGAAACTGAGTTACTTGCATGAACTCTGCCTGTTTTTGCTGCACTTCACGCTGGGTGTGAGGGAAAGCCACGAACTGGCAGATTACTTCTGGGTCAGCCAGTGCATCAATTGTCTGTGATATTGCACGGCTGATAGTGGGCTGCGTTGTTCCAAAATCATCACAACTGCACTGTTGCATTTTTCCTGTGGCTAAATATCGTAATGTGATGGCCACCATCTCAGGGGGTCAAGGCTCTATTTCTTTCAGTTTTACTTTGCAGCTTGTCTCTCACTATATCAGTCACTGCAACAATACCAGCACGGTCCAATCTGAATCTTTTCAGTAACTCAGCATCGTCGTACTCAGCGAAAATATCTCTTCTCACTCTGTAGGTGCGCCGCTGACGTTGTTGTGCCGCCTTCCTGCTAACGGCTGGGTTCATCATGCTCTAAATAAAATTTCCACCTACCTTTAATAATCTGCTGGAGGTAACTTGTAGGGAAAGAGAAAGAAAAGTGCATTATTTTTATGCAATAATATTTTTAATTTTTGAACTTGAAAATGCAATATACTTTAATTCAGAGATTTAAAAAGTGAACATACGTTTTAAACCCAGCGGGTGCTGTAAACAGTACGTTGGCGGTTCACACCAGTTCAGAAGTAAGGTATCTTAAATTGCACTCGACAATGTTGTGAATACTTTAAAATGCTTGAAGCCATACTTGATGCCTTCCATAACGTGTAAAGTAAGAAGTTAGCCTGTGTTAAAAAGTGGTGATCCCTGCAGATTACCAAGGCATCCAGTCTCCCAGCAAGTGCCAAGAGGCATTCATTCAATGCTCCGCTGACACCAATTTGCCCAAAGGTATGCATTATATGTGGAAAGTACATTACGTACGGTGTAGAGGTGGTTGTCTAGTGATATAAATGGTAAGGTGGTGGTGCTGGTGATTGTGATGGTACTACACTGTTATTACCGTATGTCAGTATATTGAGGGCTTGATATCACTTTTATTAATGTGCCAGTATTTCATTACCTATCTTATGAAATAACACTAGCTCTTGATATATTCTTTTCTACAAACCTTTAACAATAATTGAAAGGTTTTTTTTAAATTGAATTCAATGCCTTTTCTTATTGATGAAAATAGGAAATAATTATGGCTACCACTGGCTAGACACGCCATACCTTGCCTTGAGTTTAGGTATGGTTAGGTTAGGTTTGATATGGTTGGGTGTAGTTAGGTTAGTTTTGGGTATGGTTAGGGTTACAGCAAGTACAGTTAGGTTAGTTTGGGTGTAGTTAGGTTTGGATGTGGTTAAGTTAGTTTAGGTATGGTTAGATTACAGCAGGTATGGTTAGGTTAGTTTTGGTGTGGTCAAGTTAGTTTAGGTATGGGTTAGGTTACAGCAGGTATGGTTAGGTTAGTTTTGGTGTTGTTAAGTTAGTTTAGGTATGGTTAGAACCTTGGACAAAAAATGAGGAACATCACTGAACCAAAAGATTTTTATTTATTTATTTATTTATTTATTTTATTTATTTATTTATTTATTTAATTTTCTTTTAATATTTCAATGAAAATTAGCAGTATTACTTATATCTGTCAACTTTCCAAGAGGGTTAGAGAATGCCTCAAGCCATTTGTAAGATAAGATTACACGTAAATTGCTTGGTTTAAGAGAAACTGGCATGTTAGTAAAATGAATCTTTACTGTCATGTGAATGAATATTTATAAATGCAAAAAGTTTAAATCTCCAAGAACAACCTGTGTTTTACAGTAATGTGGGTAGCCCACATGGGACCCATAAAGTAGCCCACAAAACACCCACATGCCTCCCATTATCCAATGTTGGCTGGGTATATATATATATATATATATATATATATATATATATATATATATATATATATATATATATATATATATATATATATATATATGAGGAGGCAGTAGACATCTGCCTAAATGATAATTACTACCAGTGAGGTCTAAAGCACTGTTCAGGGGGTGCTGTGAACTTATCATTAAACCCAGCTGTGACCTCGCTGAACGTTTCCCTTTGTGTCTCACAACACAAGGGGGCAGTCATAGCCTGCCCTCTAAAGACAACTCTCTTCCTCCACACAAAACTACAAGCACCTAATAACACACACACCCTTCACTCAAAAATTTTAAAATCATCGTGGCGACTCCTACACCAGCCTCGTAGTCCCCATCTGGGGAGGGGACCATAAATGTCCCCAGGTCAGACTGCCTTTCTGTCAAAGACCCTAAGTGTCTTGACACCCCCCTCAACTTTTTCTTCATTAACTTCTGCAACATTCGCAGTCAAAGATCTAATTTTCAATCTGTAGAACACCACCTCTCCTCTTCTAAACCTCATCTTCTTTTCCTCACTGAAACTCAGGTGTCTGAGGCAACTGACAGTAGCTCCTTTTCTGTTCCCTTCTTACTTTCTCTATCCTCATTTTCAGTCCAAAGCTGGATGCTGCATTTATGTGCACAATGATTTAACCTGCTCTCGTGCCCACGCTCTTGAATCTTCTGAGTTTTCCACCATCTGGCTACGACTACAGAGTCACTCTCATACTAAATTTATCTGTGCTGTATACCTCTCACCTAACTCCTCTGATTATAAGAAATTCTTTAACTACTTAACTTCCAAAGTGAAGCACATTCTGACCCTCTTCCCTTTTGCAGAGATCTCCATTCTTGGAGACTTCAATGTTCACCACCAGCTTTGGCTTTCCTCTCCCTTCACTGACCATTCCTGGTGAACTAGCCTACAACTTTGCTATCCTCCATGACCTAGAGCAATTGGTGCAACACCCTACTCGTATTCCTGACTGTCTTGGAGATACACCCAACATTCTTGACCTTTTCCCCCCAGCCTCAGCCCCAGCCCCAGCCCCAGCCTTTTCATCCCAGCCCTCTCCCAGTGTATCCTAGCCTCTCCCCAGTCCATCCCAGCCTCTCTCAGTGCATTCCAGCCTCTCCCAGTCCATCCCAGCCTCTCCCAGTCCATCCCAGCCTCTCTCAGTGCATTCCAGCCTCTCCCAGTCCATCCCAGCCTCTCCCAGTCCATCCCAGCCTCTCCCAGTGCATCCTAGACTCTCCCAGTCCATCCCAGCCTCTCCCAGTCCATCCCAGCCTCTCCCAGTGCATTTCAGCCTCTCCCAGTCCATCCCAGCCTCTCTCAGTGCATTCCAGCCTCTCCCAGTCCATCCCAGCCTCTCCCAGTGCATCCTAGCTTCTCCCAGTCCATCCCAGCCTCTCTCAGTGCATTCCAGCCTCTCCCAGTCCATCCCAGCCTCTCCCAGTGATAATAAAGCAATTTGGATTTAGGAAAGGGAGATTGTGTTACAAACTTACTGAGTTACACTTAGATCTATAGAAAACTGTTATCAAATGGCATATAACATTTTATGTTATATGCCATAATTTATTATGGCATATAACAGATTATTATTACAGATGCCATTTCTTAAAGAAATGGCATTGGTTTTTTTTTTTTTTTTTTTTTTTTTTTATTATTCTCTTTCTCTCTCTCCCTCCCTAAGGCAGTGCTCCTCTTACAAAGAAAAAATAAATAATTAAATAAAATATTTAATTTACAAATCAAGGGCTGGATTTGTGTCTGTGGAGGCCTGTGAGCAGCCTGAGTGTGGAGGCCATCTACCTGAAATATTTTATATTAATATTTTTGTATCTGTATTCCATGCAGTGTTTTTAATACATATAATATATTATAGTGAAAGGAACATATTTATTTAGTGTAAATGAAACAAGTGGTTATTTTGATAGTAATAAAAAAAATATTTAGTTCATAGAAAACTAGTGTTTGATTAATTTAAGTTTCTTTCACTTACAGAATATTTATGTGGGAGACTCCTCAGATTGTGGAGACCCCAGATTGTGGAGGCTCCTGGGCAGCTGGTCTTTTTGTGGACTCCTAAATCTGGCACTGAACAAAATTCTCTCTCTCTCTCTCTCTCTCTCTCTCTCTCGTCTCTCTCTCTCTCTCTCTCTCTCTCTCTCTCTCTCTCTCTCTCTCTCTCTCTCTCCTCTCTCTCTTCGCTCTCTCTCATCTCTCTCTCCTCTCTCTCTCTCTCTCTCTCTCTCTCTCCTCTCTCTCTCTCTCTCTCTCTCTCTCTCTCTCTCTCTCTCTTCTCTCTCTCTCTCTCTCTCTCTCCCCCTCCTCCCTCCCTCCCTCTCTCTCTCTCTCTCTCTCTCTCTCTCTCTCTCTCTCTCTCTCTCTCTCTCTCTCGTCTCTCTCTCCTCTCTCTCTCTCTCTCTCTTCTCTCTCTCTCTCTTCTCTCTCTCTCTCTCTCTTCTCTCTCTCTCTCTCTCTCTCTCCTCTCTCTCTCTCTCTCTCTCTCTCTCTCTCTCTCTCTCTCAACTCTCAGCCACTGGATGGTATATCAGTTCACACAGCAAGAAGCCAAGGACCCACCGAGGCTGTCACTTGGAAGAGGTCATTGTTGTTGCATCCAGCATCCCAGCCTGACTGCCTAGACAGGTCCCGCAGGTTGCTGAATGGCAGAGGTGCAGGCTGCTCCACAGCAAGATGTGAGACCAGTGTGGCAGAGTATGATGTGTACACAATGAGGGACACACTGTAGCCAACCCAGTAGATTACCCGTGCTGCAGTGCTGATTGGGTAGGTGTTGGAGCCTGCAGGAGGAAGAGGAGGAGGGAAAGATGCCATGAAAAGGCAATTTTAAGACATGGAGGATGATGCAAAGGCAATTTAAAATCTTTGAAAGTAACACATCTTTTTAAATTTAAAAATGTAGAAAAGACCATTTTAAAATGTTTCAGAGATGAAAATGCAATTTAAGAGTTTTTCTCATCATTTCTAAAAGATTTATATCTCATATCTTACTAAGAAAACTGTTGATATCATCATATGAAGAGAACTACTGATAAAATTAAATACATTACTTGATATCCATATCAGTCATATTAACACCATTTGCTTATATTGCTCATGCCAGAACTAATTCAAGTTAATATCAGCTCAATTATGAAAATACACCAGGTATCATGTAAAGTTTCCCAGTTTTAAATCTATCCTTTAATAACTGTCTTTCTGTATTCCCATCTTATCAAACATTAAACACCACTACCCTTGCATTCAACTTAGTCTCATACCCCAACAGGTTCCTCACCCTGCTGTAGGAGGGCTGGCAACATGTACCAGCCATCTTACCAAACACTAAATGCTCCAACACTTGAACTGACCAGTCTTACACCTCAACAGGTCCTCACCTTGTTGTAGGAGAGCTGACAACATGTACCAGCCAGCAGCAACTCCCATGCTAACAGGCTTCTCCCCCGTGGGTATGTAGCACCTCTGGAGTCGCTCGATGAAGAAGAGGATGCTGGCGAGGCCTGTCGTGTTAGCCGGGATGCGCCGGTACAGAGCTGTGTCCGTTGGGGTTGTGTAGGCAAGCATCTTCTTGGCAAGGTCCTCGTAGGTGGCCGCAAACAGTTTACGGCTGTGGGATGAGAACTTGTCTTGTGAATGTGACGTTGGGGTGAGTGTTAATCTGATTTTGTGTTACTATGTTCTGTGGGGGAGTGGGTGTTAATGTGATTTTTTGTTAACTGAATGCTGTGTCTGACCTCCTGAGGTGTAGTATGGTGGGCCACAAGATTGTCCCTTTCCACTAGGGGCTGACAGATGATATTAAGAGTGTGAATGTGTGTGTGGTGTTAACGTGCTGGAGTGTGCACAGCCAGGAGTGTTTGGGGAATGAAAATAAAAGGAGTTATGGATGTTTAAAAATGCATCTTTTGAGAGCTAAGTATACAAGAAAGTTGGTGTGTTTGGGGAATGAGTAAACAATGAAGAAATGTTTTGAGGAACTGGGTGTGCAGAGGCAGGAGTGTTTGGAGAATGAGAATACAGGAAGACAGGAATGATTTGGGAATAAGTGTACAAGAAAGGAGTGTTTGAGTGACAATATATAAGGAAGAGGTGTTTTGAAAATGAGAGTACAAGGAATGAGCATTTTGGGAGTTAATATACAAGGAAGCAAGTATTTAAGGGACTCAAGTATACAAGATTATTTTCCTGTCATATGTCATTATACAGTGTTTTTTCTTTGTTATATACATCATTCCCTTTCACCTTTTCATATCTTGTGTTCTCGTCATTCTGATGTAATGTTACAGATAGAGAATGTTTGGTGTCAAATTTTCACTAATTTCATATGTGTATAAACTTTCATTTACTTGACTTTTTTTTTACTATTACTACTATATTTGCTTGCTTTTTAAACAAGTCTTTTCTTTCAGAGGAGGGAAGCACAGGGGAGGAGGAGGGACGAGGAGGAAGAGAGTGAAGAGTCACAAGAGGAGGAGGAAGGTGGAAAGAAAGAGGAAGGAGAGGAGGAGGGAGGAGGAGGAGGAGGAAGATGGAGAAGGAAAGGAGAAAGATAAGAAGGAAGGCAATGTAGAATGGAGGCGTCCTTGGTTTATGTTCAGTAAAGCCCCGTATTCTTGTCATGGCAATGTAGAATGGAGGCGTCCTTGGTTTATGTTCAGTAAAGCCCTGTATTCTTGTCATGGCAATGTAGAATGGAGGCGTCCTTGGTTTTATGTTCAGTAAAGCCCTGTATTCTTGTCATGGCAATGTAGAATGGAGACGTCATTGGTCACATACTGTTCTATATGTAATCTAATGGAATCTAATGGAATCATGAAGGTGTAAAAATGCAGGATATGGACATCATCAGCTTTTGTCATTAAGGGTGGTAAAGTGAAAGATTTGTTAATCACTTTGGTCTTTAGTTGATGCTTCTGGTGAGGCTTTCCTGTTTAAACTTGGCATAATATATATAAAATGATGTGGCATGTTAAACAAGTTAACTTACTGCCTTCTTGTGTCTTTCACAGATAGAAATCAAAAACGTCACAAGACAGAATAGTGAGCTGCATGCACTTATCACAGAGTATAAAGTCACTCCCTCAGAGGAAAAAGACAAGGATGGCATGTCTTCATGTGAGAACTCAGAAGCTAAATGTGAGCTACCATCCACATGAATATATATTTGTATATCAAACTGACATTCTCCTTGGAGGGAGGCTTTCCAAAGTGCACACACACACACACACACACACACACACACACACACACACACACACACACACACACACACACACACACACACACACACACACACACACACACACACACACACACACACACACACATCTCTGCATCAGGACTCAACAGCCAGACTGATAAACAATTACTTCACCCAAGATGATCAGCTGATAGGATTAGCTGTGGATGAGCCTCCTGTGGTGACTAGGAGTACAAAAGCCAGCAGCTAATTTTGGGAGCTGCCAGTCATCATGGTCCTGGTGTCTGAGGTGCTGCTTTTGCATTTTCCCAGTCATGGGATGAGGCTACATCACATTTATTCATTCACAGTTGCTCTTAGTTATCTCTGTTACAAGTTAAAATTTTTCCTGGCTCCACAGACATTTCTGGTGCATCTAACCCTCTCTCCATTGCCCTTCTATTTCCCTTAGTCTTATACCCACTTCTTACATTACGTCTAATTACTTCCATTGGTCATTCTTGTCTGGCCCTCTGTTGCATCAATTTTTCACCTCCAGGTACAGATACCAAGGGGAAATTGCTGGGTCAAGTGGCTACACTGACATCTGAGGTTAGCAGGTTGGAGAGTGAGTGCAGCAGTCTTCAGGTTCAGCTAGACTGTGAGAGGGATAAGTATAACAAACTGCTGGGAGAATCTCTTGCTCATGAAAAGTTGTCTGAAGATGTCATAACTGAACCAAAAGGTAAGAAAGTTTATATTCTCTAATAATAAAGCAAATAATTTTTCCTCACTGTTGCTCAATTTTTTGAATTAATAACAAAATAAAAGCATTGTTATTGGATTTGTTTATTGAGGCTGTATTAAGAAAAGTTGAGAGAAAACAAACTTATTGTTTTATCAGGAGAAACAACAGGATTGGGAGGAACTGAGCTTTAACAGAAGCTGCAACAACTGCAGGAGGCTCACAGGGTCCTGGAGAGCAGGTTAACTTGCAGCATGAAGGAGGTGGCTGAGCTAAGTGACAGGAAGTAGCAGCTTAAGCATGCTGTAGTGCATGAGAAGACAGAGTCCATCGGTGTGTGCATGTTTTTTGCTCATTTGAATCATCTGTAAAAGTGAAGTGGAGGAAGTGTTTACTGTTTACTGTATGCCATTTCCTTGGTCTTTTAATGAAGAATTTTATCCTTCTTCAGGTGACTACATCACCATCTACCAGTTGCAGCGAGGAGTGATGAAGCAACAAGCTCGAGAACGCGAGTTAGACCTTGCCAGCCTCCATCATGAATGAGAGGAAATGAAGCAAAACCACTCTGCAGGTTAGTGCTCTCTTTTGCATCTCACACACTTCTTATTCATGTCATGGCAGATTAGTGATTTCTGCTGCATCTCACACACTTCTTATTCAATTGCTGGCAGGTTAGTGATCTCTGCTGCATCTCACACACTTCTTATTCAATTGCTGGCAGGTTAGTGATCTCTGCTGCATCTCAAACGGTTCTTATTCAGGTGTTGACCAAAGTACTAAGCCTTCATATCATTACCTTGCTCTGTGATGGAGGCTACACCATCTGGCATCTAGCTGAGATTTAATGTTGCAGGTAAAGCTTCCATATGAGTTCATGTAGAGCAAAATGTTTTCAAATGCCAGGGAAGTAGTGTAATGTAACCTTCCAGAGAAATCTATCCCTCATTTATTAGTTAACAGGAGTGTTTAATGTACTTAATGTGATTAGCCAGGATCAAGGGTCAACTTCTTCACTGACCATTTACTCTCAGGTGATGTATCTGTCCTCCATGAGTCACCAGAGACACATAAGGTGTTGTAAGTGAAATTTCATCTATTAGATATATTCAAAATGTGAATTAACACAGTTGTTTCCTGCAGGATTTGATATCAAAGCTGGTGCAGGGAAAAGGAAGCAGATCATGACCCTTCAGCAGCTCGAGAAGATAAGCAGCGTCCTTAAGAGTCCAGTTGCTATCTTTAGCAGTGTTGGTGAGTAGTAAAAACTGAGCCATCTTATGAAGTGCAACGAAACATTATTATTATCTTCATAATTTTCTTGAAATAAACAGATTTCTGTGGCATGTTGCTCATTAGCACTTTAATATCAGATAACACCAGTTATTTATGTAATGATGTAATGTACTAAGTAGATGAAATACAAGTGGCATCTGCTAACACTCTTGATGTGGAACAGGAACCAGTGAGTCTGAGACACCCACCACCAGTGGAAAGGTGGCTGACGAGCGCCTCAAGCACTCTGAAAAGGTGGAGCAACAACAAGAAACAGAAAATTGCATCCATCATTCTTTGCCTGAGGAGGGAATTGATGCTCTGTTGACCCTTCACACTGATGTCCCTCATGAGGAGGGGAGAATATGAATCCTACAGAACTTGCCCATAGGAAGACCAAAACTGTTACTGCTGCCACACTGCCACCACTTCCACTGACACCAAAAGCCCAACTGTGCAGAGAATCCTGGACCTCCGCAATGAAATGGAGTCCACCAGTCACCTGGAGCACTTTAGCCTCCAAAAGTTCCATCCGTGTCCATTGTGTTTGGGTAAACTTATCACTGTATAAGGGGACAAGTATCAGTGTATGGTTACTATATACTCATTTGTACTTAAAGATGTCATGTCACATCATTCTCTCTCTCTCTCTCTCTCTCTCTCTCTCTCTCTCTCTCTCTCTCTCTCTCTCTCTCTCTCTCTCTCTCTCTCTCTCTCTCTCTCTCTCTCTCTCTCTCTCTCTCTCTCTCTCTCTCTCTCTCTCTCTTTCTTTCTTTCTTTCTTTCTTTCTTTCTTTCTTTCTTTTGTTATATATGTTATATAAATATGTTCCTTTCACTATAATATATTATCATGTACTTAAAAACTGCAGTAGTTTTGGAATACTACTGTATTCCATGCACTTTGTATTCCATGTATTCCAGCCACTCAGCTCAAATGTGTCTCTGTTTTGATAATCATTAATTTGTTTCAGCTACACAACCACTCTGATAAGGGACAAAATCTACTTCACCAGTCATCTATGTCATACAGTCATATATATTCATACATATGACAAAATACTCTTCCTAAGACATTTCTTATTTTCTCTTCTCAAGTGACCTGTCCATCTATCTAAGGTACCACATAACATTTAAAACTTACAATATTGTGTTTAATTCATGAACACTTTTTTGTCTATCTATGGAGACTTGCGTATAGACTTGAAATGTATTGGGAGTTTTCTTTATCTCTCATTCTATACCTAACACCTGTTCCTAAGAATCCCCAGGTGATAGCCATGGTGACTGGCTGGTCTCCTACTGAGTGGCTGGGGTTTTCCAAAAGTGAGGGTTGGTGTTCTATACCATACCATGTGCCCTGTTTGTATTCCTTCTCTATCCTCTGTATTATATTCTATGTAAAGATGGTGCTGGGGTGGGATCTACTTCTTATTCCCTAAAAGTGATGAGGAGTGACACTGGGCAGCATTAATTTGCTCCTTAGAGATGGCTGGGTTCCTGTGGATGAGTGGGCCATGCTGTGCTTTGTCAAGGATGGTGTTTGGTATTGTGATGACTCTTGCCACAATCAAGTGTCTCCCACAGAGTAGTGGAGTACCTATGTATGGTGTTGACCCAAGCTGTCCAGGGTCTCATCCAATGCCTTAATATGATTTAGATGATCAAAATGGTTTAACTCACCATTTAATCAGCTGACTGATTTGAATGGAGAAGTATGTAATGTGTTGTAGCCTAACCATCCCTGCCAGCATGGTCAGACTCTTGGTAGTAACCTGAAATGCTCCTAGGTAGTGAGTATCATTGCACATAATGATCTTTACTTTGTCAGTAATTCAATGATACTGAATATTACTCTACTGGATTTTGCTCAGCACTGGTTGGTAACTTTTGGCCATAATCCCAGGTCTGGAATGATATGAAGCCATGTTTTTACATTCCATATGAGACAGGCAAGCACTATGCTTTGCCTGACTGATACCTGTACTTTGCATTTATGACCCCAGGTAGTTCATCACTCTCTCTCTCTCTCTCTCTCTCTCTCTCTCTCTCTCTCTCTCTCTCTCTCTCTCTCTCTCTCTCTCTCTCTCTCTCTCTCTCTCTCTCTCTCTCTCTCTCTCTCTCTCTCTCTCTCTCTCTCTCTCTCTCTCTCTCTCTCTGTTTGGAATTATACTGTATATTAGGAAATATCATTAAAGAGTGTGTGTGTAAAAAGTGTTTGCATTATTGTGCATTTGATGTTGGTTTCATGATTTATAAAGATTGCTATTTTTAATAAAGTTATTGAAATTGTTATTGAGTGTTTGTATTGAACTCATTAGCTTTGTAATAGTGTGCGTCTCATCATGCATTCATTAATGATGTAGAGTGGAAATGTCCACTCCTATCATGCATAATATCAATGCATTATTGGTTTATGTTGTTATTTGTGTATAAATTGTAAAGTTATGCCAGTCTATTTTAGTACAAACTAAATATCAGCTGGAAGAGAGGACAGGTAATGGCACACTAAAACACAGGAAGGGGACAAATGATATAACCATCCAATTTAACAATACACAGAGCAAGAAGAATGAGAAAGCAATAAAAATGGATTATTTAATGGATGATTAATAGACCCTCATTTGTAATGTTATTTCAGGCAAGAATATTAAAAGAGACAGCTGGCTTGCCCTTTGTACTTGTTCAGCTTGCCCTTAGCACTTGTTCATACATGACAGAATGAGAGATCTATGGGTGGGGGTGACACCTGGAAATGGGTATGATTCATGAAGGGATTGATTGATTGGTTGACTGACTGATTAAGAAAAAAAAACGTAGCAGTGGAGGGTGGGGGGGGGGGGGAAGGCGCCCCCAACTTTCCAGTCATATATGGCGTGGAAGGGACAATACCAGCAAAGAAAAATATGAGAAAATGCATAATTTACTACAAAACCCAAAATGCGAAATAAAACCTTGCCAAATTGAACCTTCCCACGAAGGTAATGAATGGAGTTTTGATGCAATGAGCCACAGTTACTTAAAACACTCAACAAATATAACACCTGCCAAAAAAATAAAATAAATAAATAAAATCAATAAATAAATAAAGATAAAAACGCGAGAAAACCTTTAAATTATCACAACGCGAAATATACACACACGCTAAACTGGATGCGTCATTAATTAATATCCCCCCAATAGTTTTATAGCCCCCTCCCCTATTCATTGCTCCCCCCCCCCCCCCCTCCCTGCCTTGAGGAACACCTTCACTTATGGCCTGCTGTTGGGTCAGATTTGAGCCATTTTAACCTCGAAATTACATACAATACATACATACATATCGTCTCCTTGCAATAATTATAATAGTCTTCCTGGCTTAATTTTTGTTTATTCATTATTCCTTATGTATTTATTAATTATTTGTCATTTGTCTAATTCCTTGTTTTATTTAGCCTCGGTATTTAACTAAGCATTTTTTTTTTTCACTTTCTGACTGTGGCCCTTGCAATGAATGGCTTAATTGTTTATTTACTGTTCCTTACGTGTTTATTGATTATATGTGAGTTATTTATTTGATATTCATGATTTTTTTTTTTACTTCGTATTTCTTTATATGATAGTTTTATCTTTTCGTGTTTTCTGGCTTAAGTTTTGTTTATTACTCCTTGTTTGTGTTATTAGGTGTGTCATTAATTATTTGTCTTATTTCTCGTAGTTTAATGGATTTTTTTAGCACTTTAATTATTAGAGTTCCTCACCAGTCATTTTATTCGAGAGAGAGAGAGAGAGGAGAGAGGAGAGAGAGAGAGAGAGAGAGAGAGAGAGGAGGAGAGAGAGAGAGAGAGAGAGAGAGAGAGAGAGAGAGAGAGAGAGTCTAAATGAATGATAAAAAAAAATAATAATCAGTTACAGTATTTTATTTATAAACAAGAACAATTCATGATAATAATAATAATAATAATAATAATAATAATAATATTTAAATACAAGGAGGAAAATGTGTAATAATAATAATAATAATAATAATAATAATAATAATAATAATAATAATAATAATAATAATAATAATAACAATAACTGCTTTTATCTTACTCACACAGATAAATAGTTTTATAAATAGTTTATTGACCATAAACATTGTGTACATACACACAAAATTAAATAGAACAGATAAAAATTTCAAAATGTAGTCAGTGACACACAGAAGACTGGTGACAAAACCTACTAAAGCCCATTAAATGATTGGGGTGTCTCAAGTTTCCACATCATCAGTGGAACACTGCTTCTGAGCACTCAGGGATGGACAAGCTTTTCATGGCTTGTGTGAATGGAGACAAGACGTGTAGGGGATTTATTTGTTCTGTTTTTTCTTGTCCTACTCTCTCTTCCTCCCTCTTGACTCTTCCTTTGCTTCATCCTACTCTTTCTCTTGCTCATTCTTTCTCTCTCTCTCTCTCTCTGGACTTTTCAGACATAGCTCCTTATGATTTTTTGGCAATCCCAAACCTGTTGACAGTATCCTTATCTGAGAGCCCAAGGAGACCATGCAGAATGTGGCAGCATACCTATCATTGGTTGCAGAAGCGTTTGAGCAGTGGAGTGATGGATGATTGTAGGAATGTGGTGGCACTGCTATCCACCATGACATTCATCCACATAACAGAACCATCTCACATGGTGCATTCAGCCTCAGGGAGAGGAACCTCTGTAGCCTTGGGCAGTAGCCCTTGGTCAGGTTTGCTCCAGAGTCAAACCTGCTTACCATCCGAGAATACCTTGGGGAGGAATGAGGAAGCCTTTTGCTCTGAACCCATGAAAATTGTTCAACCCTATAAGGGAAAAATATGAATGTTGAACAAATTGATGAGAAATGGAAGGATTAATGGGCTAAGTGTGTTGGATTACAGAGGGCTTTCTTTGAAGGACATTTTGAATGATACCATAATTTTGGCCCTTAGCCCAAGGTTGGATACTTCTGAACCGTTCTTGCATTTTTAAGCTAAGTAATATAAAATGCTCAATTAACAAAGGAAGGATAATGAAAAGATAAAACAAATCAGGAATTATATCAATTCATAGCTTTATCATAGTTCTAAGTCATAAATACTACAAAAATTAGTCAATCTCTTCAGAAATAATTATAAGATAAGCTTTAATAATAAAAAGTATGTATAAATAGATGAAATGTTGTCACCTTCACCAATGCCGGCTTCTTGTTATTCAGCACATGCTTGTGCTTCCTGAACACCGGTCTCATACTGGATAGAGACAGTAATGTATGGAGGTTTGATGCAATACAACATTTTATATAAGGATAAAAACTTGCATAAACTTCCTGTTTGTGTTTTTCTACTAAGGTGCAATTGTTAGGTGAGCATTTGCAACTTCCTACACTTAAACCATAACATCCCTACTACAGTGGCTCAGAGCCACACCATCACTTGTTGCTTGTCCACTAGTAAATAAGTTTTTTGTTTGTTCATTCTCATTCCTTCCCTATTTAAAACATCATTCCATCTTGTCATGGCCTCTTGAAGATCTTGTTGGCTTCCTGTCACGACAGCGACATCGTCTGCATAGGCCAGCATGATCTCTTTATCCTCCCTTACACACACTTCCTTCAGGCATCTGTCCATGTATATAATGAATAGCAAAGGAGAGAGCATCAATTATTCAATTATTCAATTATTCCTCACACACACACACACACACACACACACACACACACACACACACACACACACACACACACACACACACACACACACACACAGGTAATAACAATAATATCTACCCTATATTGTAATGCACATTTTCATAATCACCACTGAATCATCATCATCATCATCATCATCAATATTTTTTATCAATAATATTAACAGTATTTATATATGTACATAGCATTACTATTATTACTACACACACACACACACACACACACACACACACACACGTACATACACTCACCTCTCGGCAGGGGTGGTGGGGAACAGGAGGAGGAGGAGGAGGAGGAGGAGGAGGAGGAGGAGGAGGAGGAGGAGGAGGAGGAGGAGGTGGACGAGGAGGAGGAGGAGGAGGAGGAGGAGGAGGAGGAGGAGGAGGAGGAGGAGGAGGAGGAGGAGGAGGAAGAGGAGGATTAACACTGTGTGAGTGACTGACAGACTGAATGACTGACTAACTCACTAACTAACTGAATGACTGACTAACTGACTGACTGAATGACTGACTAACTGACTAACTGAGTGACTGACTGACTGACTCACTGACTGATACATACATACAGACAGACAGACACAAGTACACAAGAATAAAAAATAAAATACATAACTGAAAAATCATTGCAATACACAGACAGACAGACAGACCAATGACAGAAAGACAGACAGATGGAGACAAACTAAACAGATAGATAGATAGTGAAATGACCACACAAAACACACACACACACACACACACACACACACACACACACACACACACACACACACACACACACACACACACACGCACCTGTTGAACATAGTAAGCTGTGGCACCAGGTTCAGACGGCCGCTCTACACAGCCTCGGACGCCTCCTGTGCCAACTCCTTGCATCGAACGAACCTGTGTAGACATGAAAGTAAGCAAGCAAGTGTTTATGGCTAATTATAATACTCAATATGCCAGTATCATCTCCAGCATCACCATCTGCTCACCACTGGGGCCTCTCCTGGGGAGAGTTAGGAGAGTGAGAGAGGGGAGGGAGAGAGAGGGAGAGGAGAGGAAGAGAGAAGGGGAGTCTTGGAGATAGTTTGGGGTGAGTCTGGGATGGTCTGGATACATTGGGAATGAGAGAGAGAGAGAGAGAGAGAGAGAGAGAGAGAGAGAGAGAGAGAGAGAGAGAGAGAGAGAGAGAGAGAGAGAGAGAGAGAGAGAGAGAGAGAGAGAGAGAGAGAGAGAGAGAGAGAGAGAGAGAGAGAGAGAGAGAGAGAGAGAGAGAGAGAGAGAGAGAGAGAGAGAGAGAGAGAGAGAGAGAGAGAGAGAGAGAGAGAGAGAGAGAGAGAGAGAGAGAGAGAGAGAGAGAGAGAGAGAGAGAGAGAGAGAGAGAGAGAGAGAGAGAGAGAGAGAGAGAGAGAGAGAGAGAGAGAGAGAGAGAGAGAGAGAGAGAGAGAGAGAGAGAGAGAGAGAGAGAGAGAGAGAGAGAGAGAGAGAGAGAGAGAGAGAGAGAGAGAGAGAGAGAGAGAGAGAGAGAGAGAGAGAGAGAGAGACTGTGAAAGGCTGGAAGAGGCTGTGAGAAGTTGGGATGGACTGGAAGTCTTGGGGACAGTTTGGGGTAAGTCTGGAATGGTCTGGATACACTGGGAATGAGATAGAGTGAGAGAGAGAGGCTGTGAGTGGCTGTGAATAGCTGGGAGAGGGTGTGACAGGTTGTGAGAGGCTGAGAAAAGACAGTGAGAGGGTGGAGAAAATAATGGGAAACTGGAAAAATGAAAAGGAGAGATAGAAAGAGACACACAGGTAGACAGACACACCTGTAGGAAGGGCTCCTTAATATCCCCTTATCAGCTGGAGGGAGGGCTACAGGTAATAATCTTTTCTTCTTCCTTATCCGTGCCTCCTCCTCGTCCTCCTCTTCCTTTTCCTCCTCCACCTCGTACTCCGGAACTGGCGACCCCACCACCGGCACCTCCGACATGGCCTCCTGCGGGATGGTAAGGTAGTTAGGGAACTGTCTGAGTTAGCGTGTGTGTGTATGTTGGTTAAGTTTGGTTAAGTGTTAAACAAAGAATGGTATTTTATATTAATTTCAATATTTATCTACTTATTATCTGTATTTTGAAGATACATGTAGCATTTGAACTGTAAACCTTTGTAATTGTCTGTCTCCTGCACACCCAGCTCCTCAACACCCCTGTGCCTGCAAATGGGTCACTGAACATTAAATAAACTTGTCTCAGTCCCCTACATACACACAAGTGGCTGGCCAAACACTGCATCAACACAAACAATGGATAAACAGTGGGAATCTGCTGGTCTGAGTCCCCTACATACACACAAGTGGTTGGCCAAACACTGCATCAACACAAACAGTGAATAAACAGTGAGAATCTGCTGGTCTGAGCCCCCAAAACACACTAGTGGCTGGCCAAACACTAGATCAACACAAACAGTGAATAAACAGTGGGAATCTGCTGGTCTGAGCCCCCAAAACACACAAGTGGCTGGCCAAACACTAGATCAACACAAACAGTGGATAAACAGTGGGAATCTGCTGGTCTGAGTCCCCTACATAAACACAAGTGGCTGGCCAAACACTAGATCAACTCAAACAGTGGATAAATAGTAGGAATCTGCTGGTCTGAGCCCCCAAAACACACAAGTGGTTGGCCAAACACTGCATCAACACAAACAGTGGATAAACAGTGGGAATCTGCTGGTCTGAGTCCCCTACATACACACAAGTGGCTGGCCAAACACTGCATCAACACAAACAGTGAATAAACAGTGGGAATCTGCTGGTCTGAGTCCCCTACATACACACAAGTGGCTGGCCAAACACTGCATCAACACAAACAGTGGATAAACAGTGGGAATCTGCTGGTCTGAGTCCCCTACATACACACAAGTGGCTGGCCAAACACTGCATCAACACAAACAATGGATAAACAGTGGGAATCTGCTGGTCTGAGTCCCCTACATACACACAAGTGGCTGGCCAAACACTAGATCAACACAAACAGTGAATAAACAGTGGGAATCTGCTGGTCTGAGTCCCCTACATACACACAAGTGGCTGGCCAAACACTAGATCAACACAAACAGTGAATAAACAGTGAGAATCTGCTGGTCTGAGCCCCCAAAACACACTAGTGGCTGGCCAAACACTAGATCAACACAAACAGTGAATAAACAGTGGGAATCTGCTGGTCTGAGCCCCCAAAACACACAAGTGGCTGGCCAAACACTAGATCAACACAAACAGTGGATAAACAGTGGGAATCTGCTGGTCTGAGTCCCCTACATAAACACAAGTGGCTGGCCAAACACTAGATCAACACAAACAGTGGATAAATAGTAGGAATCTGCTGGTCTGAGCCCCCAAAACACACAAGTGGCTGGCCAAACACTGCATCAACACAAACAGTGGATAAACAGTGGGAATCTGCTGGTCTGAGTCCGCTACATACACACAAGTGGCTGGCCAAATACTGCATCAACACAAACAGTGAATAAACAGTGGGAATCTGCTGGTCTGAGTCCCCTACATACACACAAGTGGCTGGCCAAACACTAGATCAACACAAACAGTGAATAAACAGTGAGAATCTGCTGGTCTGAGCCCCCAAAACACACTAGTGGCTGGCCAAACACTAGATCAACACAAACAGTGAATAAACAGTGGGAATCTGCTGGTCTGAGCCCCCAAAACACACAAATGGCTGGCCAAACACTAGATCAACACAAACAGTGGATAAACAGTGGGAATCTGCTGGTCTGAGTCCCCTACAGAAACACAAGTGGCTGGCCAAACACTAGATCAACACAAACAGTGGATAAATAGTAGGAATCTGCTGGTCTGAGCCCCCAAAACACACAAGTGGCTGGCCAAACACTGCATCAACACAAACAGTGGATAAACAGTGGGAATCTGCTGGTCTGAGTCCGCTACATACACACAAGTGGCTGGCCAAATACTGCATCAACACAAACAGTGAATAAACAGTGGGAATCTGCTGGTCTGAGTCCCCTACATACACACAAGTGGCTGGCCAAACACTGCATCAACACAAACAGTGGATAAACAGTGGGAATCTGCTGGTCTGAGTCCCCTACATACACACAAGTGGCTGGCTAAACACTGCATCAACACAAACAATGGATAAACAGTGGGAATCTGCTGGTCTGAGTCCCCTACATACACACAAGTGGCTGGCCAAACACTAGATCAACACAAACAGTGAATAAACAGTGAGAATCTGCTGGTCTGAGCCCCCAAAACACACAAGTGGCTGGCCAAACACTAGATCAACACAAACAGTGAATAAACAGTGGGAATCTGCTGGTCTGAGCCCCCAAAACACACAACTGGCTGGCCAAACACTAGATCAACACAAACAGTGGATAAACAGTGGGAATCTGCTGGTCTGAATCCCCTACATAAACACAAGTGTCTGGCCAAACACTAGATCAACACAAACAGTGGATAAATAGTAGGAATCTGCTGGTCTGAGCCCCCAAAACACACAAGTGGCTGACCAAACACTGCATCAACACAAACAGTGGATAAACAGTGGGAATCTGCTGGTCTGAGTCCGCTACATACACACAAGTGGCTGGCCAAATACTGCATCAACACAAACAGTGAATAAACAGTGGGAATCTGCTGGTCTGAGTCCCCTACATACACACAAGTGGCTGGCCAAACACTGCATCAACACAAACAGTGGATAAACAGTGGGAATCTGCTGGTCTGAGTCCCCTACATACACACAAGTGGCTGGCTAAACACTGCATCAACACAAACAATGGATAAACAGTGGGAATCTGCTGGTCTGAGTCCCCTACATACACACAAGTGGCTGGCCAAACACTAGATCAACACAAACAGTGAATAAACAGTGAGAATCTGCTGGTCTGAGCCCCCAAAACACACAAGTGGCTGGCCAAACACTAGATCAACACAAACAGTGAATAAACAGTGGGAATCTGCTGGTCTGAGCCCCCAAAACACACAACTGGCTGGCCAAACACTAGATCAACACAAACAGTGGATAAACAGTGGGAATCTGCTGGTCTGAATCCCCTACATAAACACAAGTGGCTGGCCAAACACTAGATCAACACAAACAGTGGATAAATAGTAGGAATCTGCTGGTCTGAGCCCCCAAAACACACAAGTGGCTGACCAAACACTGCATCAACACAAACAGTGGATAAACAGTGGGAATCTGCTGGTCTGAGTCCGCTACATACACACAAGTGGCTGGCCAAATACTGCATCAACACAAACAGTGAATAAACAGTGGGAATCTGCTGGTCTGAGTCCCCTACATACACACAAGTGGCTGGCCAAACACTGCATCAACACAAACAGTGGGATAAACAGTGGGAATCTGCTGGTCTGAGTCCCCTACATACACACAAGTGGCTGGCTAAACACTGCATCAACACAAACAATGGATAAACAGTGGGAATCTGCTGGTCTGAGTCCCCTACATACACACAAGTGGTTGGCCAAACACTAGATCAACACAAACAGTGAATAAACAGTGAGAATCTGCTGGTCTGAGCCCCCAAAACACACAAGTGGCTGGCCAAACACTAGATCAACACAAACAGTGAATAAACAGTGGGAATCTGCTGGTCTGAGCCCCCAAAACACACAACTGGCTGGCCAAACACTAGATCAACACAAACAGTGGATAAACAGTGGGAATCTGCTGGTCTGAATCCCATACATAAACACAAGTGGCTGGCCAAACACTAGATCAACACAAACAGTGGATAAATAGTAGGAATCTGCTGGTCTGAGCCCCCCAAAACACACAAGTGGCTGGCCAAACACTGCATCAACACAAACAGTGGATAAACAGTGGGAATCTGCTGGTCTGAGTCCCCTACATACACACAAGTGGCTGGCCAAACACTAGATCAACACAAACAGTGAATAAACAGTGGGAATCTGCTGGTCTGAGCCCCCAAAACACACAAGTGGCTGGCCAAACACTAAATCAACACAAACAGTGAATAAACAGTGGGAATCTGCTGGTCTGAGCCCCCAAAACACACAACTGGCTGGCCAAAACACTAGATCAACACAAACAGGGGATAAACAGTGGGAATCTGCTGGTCTGAATCCCCTACATAAACACAAGTGGCTGGCCAAACACTAGATCAACACAAACAGTGGATAAATAGTAGGAATCTGCTGGTCTGAGCCCCCAAAACACACAAGTGGCTGGCCAAACACTGCATCAACACAAACAGTGGATAAACAGTGGGAAGCTGCTGGTCTGAGTCCCCTACATACACACAAGTGGCTGGCCAAACACTAGATGAACACAAACAGTGAATAAACAGTGGGAATCTGCTGGTCTGAGCCCCCATTAACACACAAGTGGCTGGCCAAACACTAAATCAACACAAACAGTGAATAAACAGTGGGGAATCTGCTGGTCTGAGCCCCCAAAACACACAAGTGGCTGGCCAGACACTGCGTCAACACAAACAGTGAATAAACAGTGGGAATCTGCTGGTCTGAGCCCCCAAAACACACAAGTGGCTGGCCAGACACTGCATCAACACAAACAGTGAATAAACAGTGGGAATCTGCTGGTCTGAGCCCCCAAAACACACTAGTGGCTGGCCAGACACTGCAATAGGCACAGATGGGGAGCTGGTTTGGCCTGACAGCACCCTCCAGTATTCATGTAAATTCTGGCTACCATTTGCAATTCTATTTTGGGGAGCCACACCTCAGAGAGTCTCTTTTATTGAAGTTTTGTCCCCCCCCACGGCTGGCTGGCCTACATAACAAAATAAATAGATAATGTTTTTTTTTTGTCAGTTAGAAGACTTTTTCATCTCTACCTGTTGAAATAAGATTATCTCGGAAAGTTTAAAAATGATGCATTACTACTACTACTACTACTACTTACCCTGAACAATACCTCATCCTCAGCATCAGAGGACGGCCCCTCCCCCTCCTCACTGACTAACTGTTGTTGTTGTTGCAGTTGTTGTTGTAACAGAATCAACCTCTTCCTCTCCCTCTCTCTCTGACGTGCCTCCCTCCTGGCCTCCCTCTCTCTCCTCCTCCTCTCCCTTCTCTCCTTCCTCTCTTGCTTCTCTCTCTCTCTCTCGGCTGCTGCTGCAATCTCTGGGTCCACCATGTCCTCGTTGATCCTCGGGATTTGCTGCAAAAGGAGGGAGAGAGTGAGTGAGTGGAGAGTGGGAGAGAGGATGAGAGAGAAGGGTAAAACTATTATTGTAAGAGAGAGAGAGAGAGAGAGAGAGAGAGAGAGAGAGAGAGAGAGAGAGAGAGAGAGAGAGAGAGAGAGAGAGAGAGAGAGAGAGAGAGAGAGAGAGAGAGAGAGAGAGAGAGAGAGAGAGAGAGAGAGAGAGAGAGAGAGAGAGAGAGAGAGAGAAATATGTAGCAGTAATAATAATAATAATAATAATAATAATAATAATAATAATAATAATAATAATAATAATAATAATAATAATAATATCTAAAACATTCTCTCTCTCTCTCTCTCTCTCTCTCTCTTTTCTCCTAGTGCAACCTACACTCATAAATTATTTCTTGCCCCAAAAAAGCTAATGTGGAATAAGACAAACAGTAACAAGTCCGAACATAGCAGTGGATCTTAAACTCCTAGAAACTGGGAGACATTACTGTATTCCAGACATTGGCGTTTGTATACAAAGCTCTTAATACAAACACAAGAGACACGGGCTCATGATATTCAGTTAAGACAGACAGGTAACTTGAGGACACCCTTCTGCTGAACCTCCCGTGCCCAACAGAGTGTCGTCTCACGAGGAACCAAGCACTGGACCCGGCTCTCGGACACAGTTAAAAACAAACCATTACATTCCTTTAAATTACTGATAAAACAACACTTAACAAGTAATTATTCATTGTATTTATTAGTTTTCAAATTGTAATCAGCTCTACTATTATAAACATATGTAATTGTTTGTAATTTGTAATAGTTATTATTATTATTATTATTATTATTTACTTTTGTTATTGATATAATTCTTTTTTGCATGTATCTATAATTTGATTGGGTTAAAGTTATGAATTACTTACTAAATAATTATGTACTGTCTTTTTCTTTTTTTTTCATGATAGCTGAATAAAACACTGGTCTTAAACCTTAGTGTAAAATATTCATTAGTCCACAAAGACCTTGTGCTCCATGGACTGGCCATCACATATCAGAATGTCTATATACCAGTCTGTCTGTATATATTAACACCAATATATATCATTTAATCAATCAATCACTCTGTAAGGAAAATATAGACAAATAAATACAATAACAACAGATGTATATACACTCTCTCTCTCTCTCACCTGCTGAGGAGGGAGATAAGCCAAGCCACAGCTAACCCAGGTGTGTGTGGCCCACCTCCACCTCCCATCACCCCCGCTGGCAGCACCGCAGGGGGGCAGGAGGGGGTGAGGGATGACTGGGCAGGGGTCACAGGGAGAGGGGTGGCTGGGGCAGGGGTCTGGGGCTGGGGTCGGGGGAAAGCCTGGGACTCCAACCACTTGCATGACCCGACCAACTCCAACAACTTCTGCCCCTAATACCTGCGTGTTGTCAGCTGGAACAACCTGAGAGGAAGGAGGTGCTCAGAAGTAGTAGTAGTAGTAGTAAGATTGATTTTCTATCTCTGTCTCTCCTTTCTGTATGTAAAAAACTTTCTCTCTCTCTCTCTCTCTCTCTCTCTCTCTCTCTCTCTCTCACCTGTATGACATTCCCTGCCTGCACTATCATGGGGAAGTGGGGCTGCGGGGCTGAGGCATCTTGGGGCAACACCTGAAGCATGTTCCCCACTCGAATAACCCTTGTTGTGGCGGTGGTGGCAGTGGTGGTGGTGGCGTCAGTCCCCTCGGCTGCATCGTAAGGTACTGGAACTGTTGGGAGGAGGGGGGTTAGTTTGGGCGGCCACGCCCCGGGGACTTAGCCTTGGGAGGAGAGCGTGCCCAAAGGGGGGCAGGGACCGGTTCTTGTAGGGGCTGCGGGCACACGCGGGAGGGCGGCCCTGGGGAGAAAGCTACTAGATTCGTTCAAAGCATATCTAAACCTAACAGAACACTATTTACAAATAAACCCACCTGTTATAATTAGCTTGTGCAACAGTTTGAGGGCGAAGGTAAGGAGTGAGGAGCCACTGCTTACAGGGATAGCCACTGTCCCGGGAAGGTAGCATCCTGCAGGTACATGTTGTTCCTCAAACATCAGTTTGAGTGCTGACTTATCTAGTATTCTTGCATCGTTGACTGAGCCAGGCCACCTTGCCACAATGTCAAGAATCTTATAGTGAGCATCAAATACTACTTGCACATTTATGCTGTGATAGCGTTTCCTGTTCACATATACATGTTCATCGACATGAGGAGACACAATTCTTATATGAGTGCCATCAATCACTCCCACAACACCGGGAAACTGAGTTACTTGCATGAACTCTGCCTGTTTTTGCTGCACTTCACGCTGGGTGTGAGGGAAAGCCACGAACTGGCAGATTATTTCTGGGTCAGCCAGTGCATCAATTGTCTGTGATATTGCACGGCTGATAGTGGGCTGCGTTGTTCCAAAATCATCACAACTGCACTGTTGCATTTTTTTCTGTGGCTAAATATCGTGGTAATTGTCTAGAGTCCTTACCGGGCCTTATTACTGGTCTATTCACTTCAATTCTTTTACACATACCTTCACATGCACCTAAAACATCATTTTAAAGTGGGGGACAAATGCCCCCTTCCCTCTAGTCCAGCAAAATTGGGGACATGTGGGAAGGCGGGGTTTTTGGGTGGGGGAGACATAAATCAGCGAGCGATTTTCGGCCAGGTTAGGTTAGGTTAGGTTAGGTTAGGTTAGGTTAACCTAACCTAACCTAACCTAACCTAACTTAACCTAACCTAACCTAACCTAACCTGGCCGAAAATCGCTCGCTGATTTATGTCTCCCCCACCCAAAAACCCCGCCTTCCCACATGTCCCCAATTTTGCTGGACTAGAGGGAAGGGGGCATTTGTCCCCCACTTTAAAATGATGTTTTAGGTGCATGTGAAGGTATGTGTAAAAGAATTGAAGTGAATAGACCAGTAATAAGGCCCGGTAAGGACTCTAGACAATTACCAAAATGATAATTAAAAGAAAAAAAAAGATAAGGTTTAGAAGAAAATAATATTCTCTCTCTCTCTCTCTCTCTCTCTCTAACCTTGCATAGCACACACACACACACACACACACACACACACACACACCTAGTTAGCATCCTGTTCTGGGTAAGATATTGTGAGAGGCCTGATAAAACATTATTTCAGAGAACGTATCAGTGGTAACAGCACCAGCCAGCAGTGTGGATTTCAAGGACCCTGTCTATAAATATTTTGATTATAGTTTTCGCATGCATTGATTTTTATTCAAGCAAAATTGTATCAGAAATAAATAAAATGTGCATTTCTTGTGGGTATAATTATCTCATTGTTCATTTTTTTTCTCTGCCAATATCCTTGTGTATATTAACCTTAAAAATAAATAAATAAATAAATAAATAAATAAAAATATTGATTGAAGTATTAATGAAATGATAGAGAGTGACTGATGAATAACCTTAACCCTCAGAGAGATTTAGGAAATTCTACATTACGTCAAATTTTCAAGATGGCTGCCGTTAACTTCCGGATCCTTTGTCTGTAAATTAATTTTATCGAAAGTTAAATATTAGTTAATGGCAAAAAAATAGTTTAAAAAATATAAATTTAAAAATCTGAAATATGTATGTCATTCAGGGATATATAATTACGTCAGGAAGTGAAGTATATGTTATATCTATGTCTGAAAGCGATATTATTTCAGTAAGAGAAAGATATCACCAGTAACCAGAAAAATAAATGTTAAGTGCGTTATCTTTATTTCTAAGTGTTTATTTTAGTAATTTATCGCTCAAATAAGCAGAAACAGCCTTTGAAAAAACGGTAAGTGTGAAGTCAGGTAGACAGCCATATTGAAACACCATGAAATAAAACTCTCTGAAAGAAAAAGATTAATATAGCTTGTTTAGTGCTGCCATAATCAGAGCATGTGTAAAATAATTTATCCCACTTTCATACTTGATTAAATCTTGATTATTTGCGTATTTTTGTTTTTTTGACCATAATATTGTAACCTTTGCAAGTAAACATTTGATGAGATTAACTCTTTTCTGTCTTTATTTGATCGAATTATTAAACATTTCTCACACGTTAAATACCCATAGAGTAGCATCATATTATTCAATGGATTAAATAAGCAATATAATGAATGGCAAAAAAAAGACAAAATATGAGTAGCAACCAAAAAATAAATTAGTTACCCATAATCATTTTCTTATTCATCATAGAAAATGTAGTCATTGTTGTTGTCTCTGTTTTTTGTTGTTTTTTCTTGTTCTTGTCGTCGTTGCTTGTTTTTTTCTCCTTGTTGTTGTCATTGATGTTTGTTGTTTGTTTCATTTTGTTTTTGTTGTTTTTTGTTGTTTTTTACTCTTGAAAGTCTAAAACCCCCGAAACGCACATTATGTCCGTAGAGTTCCTCAATAGCAGTTCATAAAAGGGGTTGTTTAACACCGCTACTGCTGCCCGGGGTACAAATTGCGTCTTTATAACGGGCTCACTTTTGACCGTACATTGACTTAATAATTGTGTTCTCGACCTTCATTTTTTCTTTTTTGGCTTTGTATTTATTTAAGATTATATACTATTGATTATTTTGAAGGATTGACGCGTTTTTAAATAGTTTCCTTTGCTGTTATTAGAAGCAGGTGGACTTACAGGCAAGGGGAGAAAACGGAGAAATATTAAATCCTTAATATCACAACGAAATCTAACCAGAGAGGGTTCAGATGACATTTACATACACCATGCATGAATTAACATCAGCCACGACGAACATTGTGCAAAATTATTGTGAATTAGTGAATATTTAGGTATTTGTATTAAAAAAGCGGTATTTCGTCCAGCTCCATTATGACGCCCGTTGTATACGTACACAAGGGAGATGAGAATGACAGACAGGAATGGATTGCAAGTTGTGTGGGCGAAAAGAATGGCTGGTAGGAATCAAAATGAGCGTGAATGGGTGGTAACAAGGGGGCGGTGATCTTCTCTTCCTAGCGAGGGCACAGTGTATGGATGTGAATTCAAGGAGTCTGAGTCCCACAGCAAAGTGTGCCAGATGTGTGACATGGGAGAGGAGGAGACGGTGGAACATGTGGTGCTGGAGTGTGTGCAGTATGCCAGAGACAGGAATGAGGAGGAGAGTTAAAGAATAAGAGAGAGAGAGAGAGAGAGAGAGAGAGAGAGAGAGAGAAGCCTGCTCCTCGCTCCTTGTTGAGTCATGATAAAAAGTTGAGATGCCTTACTGCCATATAACACTTCATTTATTGTCATCACCACTGCACCTCTCTACTTCTCTCTCTTCCAGCACTTGTAACTACCTCTCAATCCAGACAGTTTGGTGGTGACAAATCTCATTATTTCTCCTCACCAGGTTGACCTGTCTGGCTCCTCTCTGGTGGTGAAAGCAAGTGACGGCAAGATGGTGATGGTGACCCTGCCCAACCCCCTCCAGGTACTGCCATGTACCTTCACCACTGTCATTACCATCATTGTCACCACCGGGAAATGGACGAGGGTGTGATAATGGACTACAATAGAACCAAACATGATAAAACACCTAGGAAGCAACTTTTATATAGAACATAAACACTTGCTAATATTTATCTAACTTAACCTAATTCCTCCTTTTCTCATCCTGCAGGAAAACTTGGAGGATGTGATTGAGGTGCAGGGTGTGGGTCAGGGGCAGAAGGTGACGTGCCAGAGTTACGTCACGTTCCCCCAAATGCAGGCCGGCAAGTTTGGTGAGTAGCTGGCCTCCTCCTTTTGCCGTATTCAGAAATGCTTTACTCTCTCACTGTGACTGTTTTTCAAGGCCACAGGTGATTAGCTGGGTGATTAGTTGTTGTTGTTGTTGTTGTTGTTGTTCTTGCTTTCCTATCTGACTTTTTCATCCATATATGTATCTATCAATCAGTCTATCTGTCTATTGATCTATCTATCTATCTATCCATCTATCTATCTATCTACCTATCCATTAATCTGTCTATCAGTCTCTCTATGTCTTTTTATCTCTGTTTTCTATCTCTCTATCTTTACATCTCTCTGTCTGTCTATTTTTCTCTCTCTCTGTCTTTCTATCTCTCTCTCTCTCTCTCTCTCTCTCTCTCTCTCTCTCTCTCTCTCTCTCTCTCTCTCTCTCTCTCTCTCTCTCTCTCTCTCTCTCTCTCTCTCTCTCTCTCTCTCTCTCTCTCTCTCTCTCTACCTAACTTAACCTAACCTAACTTAACGTAACCTTACCTAACCTAACTTAACGCAGCCTAACTTAACCTAACCTAACTTCTGCTCTGCCAGACAAGGGTTACTACCTCTACGCAGACAAAACCTAACCAACCAGCTTAACCTGAGTCGCCCCTGGAACCGCCCCACCACAGAGGAGGAGGAGGAGGAGGAGGAGACAGTCATGGATGAAGGGACGTCACAGATCATGCACATTTGCTTCCATATTGGGTGAGAGACTGCATTGTTTGTGAAGAAGAAGAGGAGGAAGATAGTTTTTCATCTCAGTTCTTGCACAGAATATTCAATAATTTCTCTTTTTATGAAGACACTTTCCTCAGCCTTTATTCACACATCACTCAAATGTGTCTAACCATCTTTCAACGCTCCTGTATTGCTGAGTCATTAGAGAGCCTTAAAAGAAGACAGTCAGATTTATGGATGGGGATGACAGGTGAAAATAGGCAGGTGTTTTTTGTACAGGGACTTGCACGTGGATAGAGGATCAACCTGCCAACCAAGTGAGTATTTGTGAGACAGACAGACAGACAGACAGACAGACAGAGAGAGAGAGAGAGAGGGAGGGATAGACTGACAGAGATGCAGAGAGAGAGAGAGAGAGAGTTTTAGACAGACAGAGAGAGAGAGAGAGGCATACATTGACAGAGAGAGATAGACAGAGGCAGGGTTAGACAGACAAAGAGGCATACACTAGCAGAGAGACAGATAGAGACAGGGATAAAATAACAGAGATGGAGAGAGAAAGAGACAAACAGAGACATTGAGAGATGTTTCAGGGTGTGTGTGTGTGTGTGTGTGTGTGTGTGTGTGTGTGTGTGTGTGTGTGTGTGTGTGTGTGTGTATGTAGTGGTTATATATGTGTGTTTGTTGCTGTTGTTTATGTTGCTTGTCTGTTGTTGTTGTTGTTGTTGTTGTTGTTGTTGTTGTTGTTGTGCTTGCTTTCCTATCTGACTTTTTCATCCATATATGTATCTATCAATCAGTCTATCTGTCTACCTATCTATCTGTCTATTGATCTATCTATCCATCTATCCATCTATCTACCTATCCATTAATCTGTCTATCAGTCTCTCTATGTCTTTTTATCTCTCTCCTCTCTGTTTTCTATCTCTCTATCTTTACATCTCTCTGTCTGTCTATTTCTCTCTCTCTCTCTCTCTCTCTCTCTCTCTCTCTCTCTCTCTCTCTCTCTCTCTCTCTCTCTCTCTCTCTCTCTCTCTCTCTCTCTCTCTCTCTCTCTCTCTCTCTCTCTCTCTCTCTCTCTCTCTCTCTCTCTCTCTCTCTCTCTCTCTACCTAACTTAACCTAACCTAACTGAGAATGAGTATGCCGTGAAGAGGATCAACCTGCCAACCAAGTGAGTGTGTGTGAGTATTTGTGAGACAGACAGACAGACAGACAGACAGACAGACAGAGAGAGGGAGAGGGAGGGATAGACTGACAGAGATGCAGAGAGAGAGAGAGAGAGAGAGAGAGAGTTTTAGACAGACAGAGAGAGAGAGAGGCATACATTGACAGAGAGAGAGATAGACAGAGGCAGGGTTAGACAGACAAAGAGGCATACACTGACAGAGAGACAGACAGAGACAGGGATAGACTGACAAAGATAGAGAGAGAAAGAGACAAACAGGGACATTGAGAGATGTTTCTGGGTGTGTGTGTGTGTGTGTGTGTGTGTGTGAGTGTTGATTTATGAAGAAGATGGCAAATAGTGGGAACTTTATTATTTGTTTTGTACTTTATATTTTCTTTGCTTCATTCATTTTTTTTCCCTTGTTTTTTTTTTTCCATCTCAATTTCATTCATGTTTTTCCTTTCTCCTTCTCTCTATTCCTTTATTTTTTTCCTTTCATCTATATACTTCAGGTCGCGGTGGAAACTGGCGTACAGCTTCTGTGCCTGAGCCTGCTGTGGACGCATTCCCAGCCCCCAAACTGAACGGTCAACCTGCCGCCAATCTCAACTTCTACCAGAACAGCTTGGACATGGCTGGCCAGGACAACCACCGCAACACAGACATGCATGCACCTGATATGGACATGAAAATGGAGGGACAGGAGGTGAGGGGATGAGAGGAACATGGGAGGGCAGTGTTAGAATGATGGCAGTGGTCTTATGTTTGATTTAGATTGTGTTTAATTTTATTAGGTTTAATTTAGACTCCATTCCCCATGTGACTCTCTCCCCAACAGTCCCACTTGATGGTGTCCGACAGTGATGCCTCAGTGCAGGAGGGGGAACGGCAGGCAGAGACCCGCAAGTGCCCCTGGGAGAAGCCTGGAGGTAGGGAGGATGGTGTGTGAAGCCATATATGAGTTTTTTGTACAATGTTAAGTTCATAATTTCATCAGGCATTGTGGTTCCTGGTGTTGCTCCTGTGCTGGTGTGCCCTTGTCCTGGGAAGTGTTGTGAATGGTACCCTTGTTGCAAATGACCTTAAAATTGATTACTGGAAGAAATGAGAGAGATGGGGACAAATAGAATGTTGACGATGATGATGAATGAGTTACCAGGAGTTGATTTGAAAGTTGAAGGGGAATAGAGTTAGACGTACAATTTTCTTTTCTTCCCGTAAAGTTGACAAGGCTTGGTATCTTTGTGTTCCTTTGCTCCCCACCCCCTTGCATCTTACAGCTTGTTATAAAGGCAGCTTCCTAAGTAAATTATGCTTTCTCTCCATTATCATAATATTAACCTAACCACAAAACAGTGATAGAAGAAATGCCCTTAGCTAACTCCAGGCTGAAAGATTCAAGCAATGTAGTGAAATATATTCCGATAAGGAAGATAAATAGGAACTCTTTAAATTCTTAGCTAGGTGAGGGTGATGTCCATTCTCACCATCACCTGTTGAAGTCCTCCCCTAAGAGCCCAGTGAGCTGTATTTGGCCCTCTGTGACTAGTTCCCTGGTGCAGTAATGTAGCCGTGTCAGTGGTAGTGGTCCAACTCTTGCCTTGCCTCCATATCTTGTGTTCTCCCTCACTGGGACTGTTCTGTGCTCACTCCTTTGTTGTGGTGTGTGGACTGCTGGGTGTGTGTGTACAGCAGAGAGGACGGCTTGCATTTCAAGGTGGATAAGATTTAATGGTTTGTAACAGCAGTGAAAGTAATGTGATGAAAAGGTAATGGTGTCAAGGATGTGACTGTTCTCTTCACTTTGCTGAAGGCCTCCCAGCTTCCATGCATCTCGTCTACCATCACACAACTTGAGTTTTATTTTTATTATAAGTTAATGTGATAAGAGTGTTTTGATGGATGTTTTTTCTTTAGCTGTGTATTCACCAGAGCTCTTCTTTGTTTTGACAGCGAGCTAGCTTGCTGGCCACGCAGGGCCGGCTTTGGTCCCCTCACCTGTTATGTCTCCTCACGACTTTAGTTAATTGTAGCACTCCAGAAACCCAGTGAAGAATCTTGTGGTAACTTCCTACATTGGCAAAGTCACACAAGCTTACAGTGTCTTCACCAACCACAGAGAGTTATCAAAAGACTCTTCTAACGGTGCCATGCATGAGACTGGGTGTATACTTAACAGTCATAGAGACATTTTCAGAGACTTTAATTAATTGAAGCGTGTTGCCCACACTTGTCATGGATGTCTGACTGAGGTGGGAAGTATGGGCCATACTGAAGCCTACCCAGTCATTCCAGCAAAATTTGAGGGGTGATCTGGCATGAGGCACACCTTGGCATCCAGCAGGGAGGTGATGGATGCCCACTGGTGGCTCCACTCGGCTCAAAGCTCTCTCTCTCTCTCCCTTGTGTCCCGTATCACATGTTTGCCAGCAGGCTGAGGCAGGTTGTTTTTTTATTTCAGTGGCAAGTGTGTTGCAACCTTTCAATTAATGTGTGGTGGCAGGCATCAAGGTGAAGGTCAACAGAAAGAAGGTGCCAGGAGCCAAGAACTTCAAGATCCGCAGGTACGTGCAGCCCAAGAATGCCGTCGTGTGCCTGAATGAGCTGCGGCCGGGCGTCACCTACACCACGGAACAGGAGGGAGGCGTTTGCCAGCCATTTTGCATATCTGTCGAGGTACCTGGTGCGGTATGGGACAAAAAATAGACTGAGGATATGTTGAGCTATTTTACTTTTTTGCCTTTCTTGCTTGCTAATGCCTCACTCCTGAGTTTGTTCATGAAACACTGCCGTGCCGAATGTGTCGCCCTGGGTGAGGGGAGCCGCCCCTTGAATGCTGCCTCTCCTCAGGTTGACGGGCAGAAGTACCGAGGGTTTGGATCTTCAAAGCAGCTGGCCAAGCAGGCGGCGGCTGAGGCGGCGCTGATTGGCTTCTTGAAGCCGCCTGTCACCACACCAGAGAACAGACAAGACCCCCTGGGCCACCCTGGGGCTGACGGGCTGGCTCAGGAAGGCTTTCATACCTGCAATGTCAGAGCTACTCAGTCCTTAACACACTGCTACTTAACACTGCAGAGCTGTGGGTCCCACCACCACCTACTGCCCTGCACTGCTGCAGTCTGACTAGTCAAGGCTCATGTGGGGCATTCAGCCCTCTTATATTTTAAGGCTCAATTTAGAAAACTCTAAAATCTCCATTATCAACATTCTAACAAATCATCAGTGAAATTAACATTAACACAATCTGTAACTGCCATGAGGCCACGGAGGAGTGTGGGGCCTCCCCACACTCCTCCGTCTCTCCCTCCCTCCCTCCCTGGCGTGCACAATCCTCACCAGGGGGGATGGCGGCCCCACAGCGGCCGTCAAGGAGGAGAGTCCCCAGGCCTTCACGGAGGCCATCTGTGCCCACCTGGGAGGCCGTGCCCCCAATAAACACCCCGGCTGTGGATCCCAAGGTGGGTGTGACTTGGGATTGGCTGCTAGGGAACTTGGGAAAGGGACAGGGATGGCTAGCAGATAACTGTGGTTCAGGGTGTGGTGGTGGTGGTGCTGCTGCTGCTGCATGGCAGGTGTGTGGCACAGGCACGACAGGTGAAGGTGTAGTCGCTGGGTGGTGTGACCGTTGGTGTGCTTGGCTCATGGCTGGGAGGGTGTGGGGAGGGTCTTCCTTCTGTTGTGTTGCTGAAGGAAGAACCGAATACACTGAGAGTGAATGAAGAGCACTGACTCGATTTCTGACCATGACTGTATGTACTCTCCCATAGCATTACATTGTATACTGAAATGGGTTTGCCTGGTTGAACATGTAGCACCGTACCACAACCATTACACTCTGCCATGACTGAGTCTGTCTATGCTAGTCCTCAAAGTATTGTGTGGCACTTTTTAAGCTAATTTGCACTATTGTTATGGAAAGTCCCAACCTCTCAGGCATAGTGTGTAGTTTGGGGACACTTGGTTCATTGTACATGGCATGCTACTGAAGAACTGAAGTAAACATGGAAATCTTAAACCAGGTTTGTGTTCCTTGCCTCTGTTGGTGGTGCTGGAGTGGCCTGTGGAGTCAAAGTTGGTGTAGTCATGTAAAGTCCTGCACTATCTCTTGTCTGTGTGGTGTGCAGGTGAATGGATAAGGAAAGATGTGCTAATGGTGGGGATCAGCACCTTGGCAGCAGGATTTGGTTATATTAAATGTTACGTGAAGAAATTGAAGTGAAATAAAGGAAATTAGATCATGTTAGGTTCAGCATTGTCACAGTTAAAGTGAAGAGAGAAATTTCCTTTGTTTTTCCAGGTATTTAAAGACAGGTGCATAGATAGTACTGGGAATGAAAGGAAAAATTGAGAAATGGAGGAGGAGAAAAACCAAGTCAATTACTTTTTTTATTTTTATGTAGGAAGGACACTGGCCAAGGGCAACAAAAATCCAATAAAAAAATATGGCCACTGAAATGGCAGTCCCATAAAAGGGTAAAAGCAGTGGTCAAAAATTGGTGGATAAGTGTCTTAAAACCTCCCTCTTGAAGGAATTCAAGTCATAGGAAGGTGGAAATACAGAAGCAGGCAGGGAGTTCCAGAGTTTACCAGAGAAAGACTTAGAAACAGTCTGGCTGGGAAACATATTAGTGTGATAGTGATCACATATTCCATTTCTGCCTTAGGAGCCATACATCAGTAGCAAATAGTGGTCATTGATGAGTCATGCGTCACCAACCCAGCATCATCCTTAAGCAGAGGGAGAACACAGAGCCTCTAGTATGATAGAAGACACCAAGACTTACTTATACAAGAGACCAGCCACCACCACTGTTGGCATATGAATACAGCTGGTGTTCATAGCCATCACAGGTTCACAACAAGAGGTCCCCTTATGGAAGACTTGAGGGTAATAGAAAATAGCAATACATATTCATTAACTAAACAAATAAGGCTTGAAATATTTTGAAATCAGCCCACGCAATTAATAGTATCACTACGACAACCTCAAGTACACTAACAAATCCACAAAACCACCAAGTTATGAACATCAGACTAATCATTACTAACTTTAAAATAACCTATCAAGTACAGGAGTTAACAACACTATAACTGCAAAAATCTCTGAAGTACACCACTAACCACAGGGAACCAAATTGTAAAACATCTGACATTAATCTACAAGTAATACCATCAGTTAATCTTAAGCTAACACTATCTGACAGTAATCTAAAAACTTATAACCTTCAAAAACCTCTCAAATAACAACAGACAACCTCCAAAGTTATCAATATATGGTAGTAACCTACGAGCACTTGGCTTCCTCACTGCCCATGCACTGTGCTTGGCTCAGACCCGTCACAACAACAACAAAGTGAAAGAGTGTGCTGTCTGGGTGGCAAGTCAAGCATCATTTCCTTTGTTCAGCTCCTTTCCTCACTCTCTAGTCCTCTGATCTGTTGATAATCTTTTACACTGGCAGCAGAGTGGAGGAGCTGAGACTGAGGGAGGAATGTTGTCTGTTTAGCTTCTTCCCTCATTCTCAAGTTCTCTCATCTGCTGCAAATCTATTTAGCTTTCTTAGATTGGCAGCAGAGTGGAGGAGCTGAGACTGAAGGAAAAATTCTTCTTAGAGTGGGAATGAATGTGTTATGATGCTCGTTACTTGATTCAACACTTACAATAACATTTTCATCAGTGTGTAACTAGAACTTCATAACTGACTGAGAAGAGAACAATAAGAGTACACAATGATGAAAAATAATAAATCAATGACCCTAGAGCTTAAACTGAGAACATACAGCAAAGTAATGACTCAAAAAGTTCCCAGGAAACTGAGGACATGACAAAACAACAAGCAGCAGAGCAACAGCCAAGAAATATAAGAAACAACAGTTGGCAGGAGGAGGTGTCTCAGGAGCACATCTCTTGGTACTGTTTGGTGGTGATAAGGCACTTGAGGAAGCCTTCTCTCTTCTTGATAGGCAGCAGGATGAAAGCCAGGAAGCCCTCAGCATCTAGCCTCTCCCTCACTTGTTTGGCACTGGCTAGCAGTCACTCAACCTGAGGCACCAAGGAGAGTTAAAGCACTGGTAGAACAATAGGCACACACACAAAAAAAAGCACAATTAAAATGACAAGAGTAGTGGGAAGTAGAGGTATAAGAACTGCATGAAAAAAAATAGTAAACTAGTAAACTATTCTGACAGCACAGAAGTGTTAATAATCTGGTACAAACAAACACTGACACACACATATGTACACACCTCCACCAGCCTGCCATGTATGCCAGCCACCACAAGATGCCTGGAGCCGTCAGCACAGGTAATGATGCACACAGATGACTGGAGACCCATCATCTGGGCACCCCACCTGCCTTCCCTGAAATTGGTTGTCTAGAAGCTTAAACTTGCCCACCTCATAGCTCACCTGCCAGCTAATGAGGGGTGAGGCCCTGGTGCTATTTGGGGTGTGTGGATGAAGAGAAATGAATGATTGGGTGAAGTGTTACTGCTGTGTGTATGTGTGGGAGGGGGAGGAGATTACTGGGTGATGCTTTAAAAGGAGGAGAGGAAGGGATGTTTTAATTACTGGATGACTGAATGACTGGTGAAAGTGTTACTGTGGGTGAAGGAAGTGAAGGAGTCTTTGCATTAATGTGTGGCTGGGTGAGGTGTTACTGAGAGGTTTAAAATTATGATTATTAACATGTCTATCAATATCAACATCAATGCAACAAACATTCCTTCACATATCTTTGTCACTGCTACACTTTTTAACTTCTATCCTTCCTTTCTCACTTCATAGCTTCCCTGACACCCTACTCTTAAACACACTAGGGTCACTGCTTTTCTTTATATAAACTCTATCCTTCCTCTCTTCCTCTATTCCATCCCCAACACCCTTCTCTTAGATACACTAGGGTCACTGCTCCCATTTGTAGCCTCTACCCTTCCTTTTTCCCTCCATGCCTTCTTTGACACCCTTCTCTTAAACACACTAGGGTCACTGCTCTCACTTATAGCCTCTACCCTTCCTTTCTCCCTCCATGCCTTCTCTGACACATTTCTTTTAAACACACTGCTTCTGTTTTTAACCTCTAACCTTCCTCTCTCCCTCTATTCCTTCCCTGACATTGTTTTCTTTTATACATCCTGGTTACTGTCATCTTAAACCTCTATCCTTCCTCTCTCCCTCTATTCCTTCCTTAACATTCTTCTTTTTCACACACCATGGTTACTAGTCCTTTACTTACCCTCTACCCTCCCTCCTCTCTCTCTCTCTCTCTCTCTCTCTCTCTCTCTCTCTCTCTCTCTCTCTCTCTCTCTCTCTACCCCTCCTTGCCATCCCTCCAAACACCTGTTCTTTACCTGTGTGATCTAGCTGGGCGCTAATGCAGGGTGCCTGGCAGAGAGGGTCACCAGGCACAGTTTGTTGGTATGCACGGTGCACCATCATACACACATGGTCGCTGCTGTCCAGGCTGGAGTACATCATCTTGGGGTGTTCTGTGCCCTCTCACGGTGGACACAACCTATCGTCCTTCTCCATGTGGTTCAAGTCTACATCCATCTTTTCAATCTCGTTGTCTTCCTTCATTGTGTTCTCCATCCCCTTCTCCTCCCATTACTGCCTTGTCATAGCCAAGGCACCCAGGCCTATAGCATTGCTCCTGACAATGCCAGCACCAATGCCAATGCCCACACTGTCCATAGTAACGCCCCCAGTGTGACCCTTCATGAGGCTGTGTAACCGGCTTTTGTCATCCATGGTCACGAGCAAGACAGTGTCTGTCCTGATGCCGAGGCACCCGAATGATGAAGAGGTTAAAAACAGCATGATTAATGAACCTATGATTAATTGATTTTACCATATCTAATAGTGATCATATAAGTATAAACTTACTGATGTACTTTAATGAACTAGAGATAGGGCCAGCCTATGCAAGTCAATGGCCTCACAAAACAGTGACACACTTTTTGACTCAGTAATGTGCAAGCTAAAAGAACACAGAAAAACTACATAAGCAGGCCATCACCAACTTGTAAATGAAAAACAGGTAAGACAGCAACCTCTGCTGATAGTACACTGCATCTGGTGCTAGACAGACACTCACTCCTGGTACAATGCCATTCTGTTCAGGTGACCATTTTTCTCTATTCATTAGTCTCTGGCTCTTTGAAAATAAATGAACTGAAATTATCTGAACATAACATAACTTAATCTATCACACACTTCAGGATGACCCACCTCTGCATCCAGACACTTCAGCACAGCCCGGTCAATGTCATTACAAGCTCCCATAAACTTCAACTTGTTCTGAAGTAAAGAGGAAAACACATGTTACTCACAGCCACACCCAACCCCTACACAGACAATGAATGCTATGAGAAATGCTTGTCAAAATAATAGTAGTCAATAATGCAGAAAGGAAGGTTTGTGTTAATATACTAAATAGAGAAAATAAAGGAATTAATGTTAATTTTCTCCATGCCAAAAGGAAAGAAAAGAAGAAATAAATGTTGAAAGCTGCCAGATTAAGATGGATAAATTAAATAAGCTAGCAAATAAAAAAAAAAAAAAGTTATTTAAAAGTGTCAGAAAAAACTAGTTAAGAAGAAATGCATGTCAAATAGAAAGAGTGTAGATGTTAGAAGCTGTCGGATTAAGGCAGATAAGCTGAATAAGCCAATCAAGAGAGAAAATAAAGGGAAATTATAACTGAAAGCTGCACCAACACTGAGAAAACTGACAAGGAGTGATAGATAATTTTACCTATCACCACAACCTTCACAGTGTTTCATCCTTAGCCTTTCATGAAAGTCCAAATTTGGCATAACTTAGCTTCCCTGACTCTAAAACGCCACTTTCCATCCAAGCTTGTTACTGACAGAGAAAGGGAAAAAAGAGGATAGAATGTATTGTGTTAAACTGCAATTTTACCAGTTAGGATAGCATAGCGGAAGCCCCCAGTAAGCAAGGTTAGTGATGTGAGACGGTTAGGATAGCATTGTGGGAGCCCCCAGTTAGCAATGTTAGTGACATGAGAAGCTTAGGATAGCATTGTGGGAGTCCCCAGTTAGCAAGGCCAGCAGCGTGCAGTTATGATAGCATTGCGTGGGTATGGGAGGCGGATATTCCACGTTTATTGAGTTTCTTAGAAATATTTCCCAAAAGTTGTTTCCTCAATATACTTCTGTTACCCAAATTTGGCCTATGTTGACCTCCCACACCCTAAAACCCCGCTTTCCCCCCAGGTCCACAAGACTGCTCATCCTCTAGAGGGGCGGCGGCAATAGAATACATATGGAGATGCTATTGGTAAGATTAACCCCAAATCTCAACTTCACATTTTTTTTTTTTCATTTTCCACCATAATTCACTGCTAACTTTATTTTATTTATTTATTTTTTATGGGGTGGAGAGGTGCAGGGAATAATATTCTATGCCTGCGAGCACTGGAAGGAAATATAATGAAGGAAAACCAAAGAAGCCTAATGGTCCTCTGCTCGATTGGTCGTGTACCCCCACACCAAACGCCAGTCATACTTTAGCACAGTTTTAAGCCACCCACACCCACATCTGGCTTACCACATTCTGGGCTTACTGCGCGTCTCTTGTACTCGTCCCCATACTTAATACCTCCAGTACCCCTACTGCTCTCACCCCTACACCTCAGTGGGGCCCCCTCCAGACCTCCACTTCCCCCATATATCTAGTATTTTCATTTATCAAAATGTACGCTATAACACACATGACAGGCTTCTAACATCGCAGCCCTTCCACAAGACATCAAAATCTTTTGGCTTACATCAAGCACCTCGCCTCTTCCCTGACACCCCCAATAACTATCACCAACATGCCTAAAACATCACCAAAACATCCCAAAGCAACTCTTATATCACCAACATACTATAAAAACTCCCTAAAAACACTCAAAACACCCCAATCACCTCGAAATACACCTGAACACATCTTAAACACTCGAAAATACCCCTAAAAGCACCAAATATACAGCTAAAATATCCCCAAAATATCTCCAAACACATCCAAAATACACCAAGCACATCAAAACACACGTAATACACCCCAAACATATTCAAACATCCTTAATATATACCAAAAACATCCCCAATACACTTGAAACACTTATAATAAACCCAAAACACACCATAACACCATAACACACCCAAAACACATTCAACACACGCTTAAAACACCCTACAACATCCCTTAACACATTAAAACATAATAAAACGCCCAAAAAATATACCTAAACACATTGTAATACATCAAATATTTCAAAGAAAGACATGGCAGCAAGGAAAACCAAGCTAAATATTGTCGTGAAATTATTTTCCTCTTTTGCCTCGTCCTCCTGACATGTTACCAAATAATATGTCAAATAATATAAATATCCTAGCTTCCTCACTCCCCTTACCCCACCCCCTACATAATATACATACCTCCTCGCCTCCCCACTCCCCATCCCCTACGTGACATGACTCCTGCTGGCTTCCACACTCCGCACTCATCCTGGCGTGCACTCCCTCTCTACTAATGTCACTCACTGGCATCACATCCAGGTAACTAACCAACAACCACTTCACTGTTATAATAACGCTGCTGACTGCAGAGAGAGAGAGAGAGAGAGAGAGAGAGAGAGAGAGTTCACATGACCCCTTGTCCCTTTGTCTGAATGTAGCCGGGGCACACACACACACACACACACACAGTCATAAACCGGGGGATGTTTTTTATTTTTTTTTTCATTCAGCCTTCCATCTCTCCCGATCCTTGTTGGATTAACGTATTGGCATGTAAAAGTTTCCATATGAAGGGCGACGGTTGATTTTAAGGGAGGAGATCAACTAAAACAATTCATACCTCTCTCTCTCTCTCTCTCTCTCATCTTCTTTTCCTATTCATCCTCCTCCAACTCTTCCTTCACTTCCCTCCCTTTATTTTCTATCTCCAACTCCAAGCTATGAAAGAGTAATACAAAGGAATGCAAAAGATGTCTAAACAACAATAGACGTTCAGGTCCTTACTGTGTTGTTCTGGTAACTATTCTGCGATAACTGCAAGTGGGAGGAGGAGGAGCCAAACCTACTGGGGAGTGCTGTGTGGCAGTGAGGAAGGTGAGCGCTGCGTGTCTTATCACATGGGGGACCTGACAGCTTCTTGCAGCTTCCTATATTATCTAATTTTTTTTTTTCCTGTTCAGAGCAAGGAACACGACGGCTCTAATAATACTCTATCAATGCCACAATACATGAATAGGCTAATTATCACAGCTGACCTCTTCTATTGTCATCCCAGCTGTTGCGTCCTGGCGAAGACTGTCAGTCACTTCCTCAGTCCGCCAGTCCATCAGTCAGGCAGGCAGTCAGTCCATCATTCAGTCCACCAGTCCATCAGTCAAACAATCCGTCGGTCACTCCAGCAATCAGTCAGTGCATCATTCTATCAATCACTCCATCAGTTAGTCAGTCAGGCAGTCAGTTCACCAGTCACTCGGTCAATCAGTTAATCATTAGTCACTCACACAATCAGTTAGTTAATCAGTTCATCAATCAGTCAGGAAGTCAGTCCATCAATCAGTCAGTCCCTCACTCCATCAGTCAGGCAGTCAGTTCATCAGTGCATCATTCAGTCAGTCAGTCATTCCATCAGTCAGTTCGTCAGTCAGGCAGCCGAGTTTTTCCCACATTTCAAAATCAACTCAGCTCTTGCACCGCTGGTTCTTGCTTATCTTGGCCTTGTACAAGAAGCTAATTTCCATTCACAGGTGTTGCCCGTCGCCCGAAGAGAGAGAGAGAGAGAGAGAGAGAGAGAGAGAGAGAGAAGGGACGGGGAGGGTGGATCCTGGCAAATGAAAGGGGTTCGGAGGAGTTCGGAGGAAAAAATAACTAGAATGAGCGAGAGAAAGGAAATTTTACGGTGCCGGACAGACAGACAGACAGACAGGTAACATTTAAGGTACCGGCTTGGACAAAACTATTCTGTCACACAACTAGAATCTGTCTCTCTCTGTCTCTTAACCTTTGAATAAAGTAATGTCATGAAATAAGTTAATAGATGCTGAAAGATTACCGTGATGAGAGAAAACGGAGAGATGATGAGAGGAGCTCTAGCAGAAATAAGATTTGGTGACTTGGTGTTCTCTATGTAACCTATCAAAACGTAGCTTTTTATTTCATTTTATTTATTTATTTATTGTGTGTGTGTGTGTGTGTGTGTGTGTGTGTGTGTGTATGTGTGTGTGTGTGTTCTTTGTCTTCTATCAGTGCCTTCTATATACCAATGTCGTCTTTTTTCTTCCTTTGTGTCTTCTTTATGGCGTCTTGTGTATGCCTTGTTTGCATAAGTGTCTTCTATAATGCAGTCTTGTGCCATTAATTTCTTGCCGTGCATCAGATGTCTTGTGCCCTCCATCCTTCTTTTGGTTCCTCCTATTCCTTGCCTTCTATTTCTGTTTCCTTTATCATATGCAGTCTTTGGTGCTCCCTGCCGTCTGTGAGGGTGACGCTCAGCTCAGGACTCGCTCACTGCTATTCAGTTTAACCTGTTTTTCAAGCAATAAGTGAAGTGTTTATCTGGTTGATTCTGATTAAGATAGTTATATGTGTTCGCCAATTGTCTCAGCTTGGATTAGAAAGATTAGATTTAGTAGATAGTGAAGTGGATCAGTATACCACGCAGACACGAATGAAGGGTAGCATAGAAGGGAAGGGAAGAGAATTATAAGAGAATTATATATATTATTATAATTATTATTATAATCATAAGGGAAGTTGGAAGAAGCCTTCTGGCCCACACGTAGCAGTATCTGTATAACATCATAAGAAAATAAGGAAAGTAAGAAAGTGAATAGAAATATAAGAAAATAGTGTAAGAACATAGTATAAGAACATTAAAAATAAGTGAAATAATAACATAAAACAGAAAGCAAAAAAGAGAATAGTAGTAGTAGTAGTAGTAGTAGTTCCGACACTGGTACACACCAAGGTACAGGTTCCGCCACCCTCACAGTACTCGCACAACAAAACACGAGTCACCGTGTCCTCCTCGCCGCGGGCCAATCCAGTTTGCGACCCCGGGTTAGGCTTCCACATTTCGCACCTTATTTTGAAGCACCTTTGCGCCGCAGTATCTCCACCACATTCAAAAGGCTCTATTTGAAGGTACACGGATTTTCTAGGGATGTTTTTTTTTTATGGCTCTAGTGAAAGATTAACAAGAATTCTATGTTATTAACTGGTGGCTTTTAAAAATAGTCGTAGTGAGAGAGTCGAGCGTTTCAAAATACTGGCCTCACTCTAACACCTCACTCTTGCTCTACACGACCTTGCAGTTGTATCGCTGGCGTGATACAGCTTAAAGTAGATTGCTGGCCTAGTTTGTGTGGATTATGATAGGAGATATTCTAACTACACTGTATGCCTTGTGTATTTTTGGGGAGATCTGGAATGTGTTAGTGAGATGAAAAACAGAATGCAGCTGAAGTACTTTATTTTCTTTCCTGTAGTCTGTTAATCCCCACTCAAGTCTCCTCTCAGCCTTACTTCAGCGTCTATTATTTCTTATCATCACCTCAGCCTCCTCTTAACCTTCTCTCAACCTCATCTCAGCCTCTGTTCTCATAATTCTATCTTCCCTCTAGCCTCTATTAGTCCCACTCATCACTTCAGCCTCTCCTCGGCTTCCTCTCCGCAATTCCTCAGCTTCTATTAGTTCCTCTTCTAATCTCAGTCCCCTTCCAGCCTCCTAGTGGTTATACGAGTAGCCTCTCCTCACCTCAGCCTCCTCCCTCATAAGTGGTCGGCCAGAGCACTACAAGAACCACGCAGCCTCCCCACACTCTATCGTCACGCTGTTCAATGTTCGTACCCAAATCTCAGTCACTCGTGCTGAGAGACGTCAATGTTTTTCCCCGCCTCCTGAACTATGAACGTTTTGCCTGAATGAGCGTTTATTAGTCTTATTATCATCAGCGGACGCCTTCCACGCATTACACCACAAGGCATGAGATGGTTATCGTGTTATCTTGCGCAAAATGAAAGCTTTTATATGTACAGAATTCGAGGTTAGATAAAAACGATGCTCTGATTTCCTTTTCTTCCTCTCTTGAGTCCTTCACCTTTCTCCCACTCTCTCCATCTCTCTCTCTCCTAATCTCCGTGCCTTTATCTATCTGATTCCACAAGGGAAGATAAGTATCGTCGGATAAGCATCGCGCAGATTGCAATTATGTGAGTGGCTAGAGGGTTGAGCACTAGACTGGCTACACTGCCCGGCTCAACCTTACAGCGCCGAATTGATAATGATGCTCTCTCTCTCTCTCTCTCTCTCTCTCTCTCTCTCTCTCTCTCTGTGTGTGTGTGTGTGTGTGTGTGTGTGTGTTTTAAAGTCTTTCGTAAGTTTTGGAAAGTGTGTAAGCGGGATATATGGAAAAAAAAAAAAATGCGAGAATAAGGAAAGAGAAATGAAAGATAGGAAGGTAAGGAATGAATAACACGTAAGGGAAAAAGAGAACGCGTAGACCTTAACAGGATGACAATCCTAACAAAAGGAAGAGTGAGGAAAAAATATAATGTGTGTGTGTTGATTTACTTGTTGATTTACTTGTATGTCTGTCTGTATGACCGATAATATAATTGACTACTGCTACTACTACTACTACTATTATTACTACTACTACTATTGCAACTACTACTACTACTACTACTACTACTACTACTACTACTACTACTACCACTACTACTATCACCACTACCACAACCACGAACACAATAGCACCTTTCAAACACCACAAAACCAAACACGAAATCTGAAAAAAAAACAAGACAAATTAAAGCATCATAAACACCAAACAACCTCCTGAACACTACTAGTCTATTACGTATTTCCCTTTCGTCCCAACACCTCTCCTCTCCTGCCGTTCCCTCCTGTTGGCCCGCCTTGCTATACTCGGGCCCGCGTCTGCGCTACCCGAGAGGTGACCAGCGTGGGGATAGGTGGGCGCGGCAGGCTGAGGGCAGTCTTGCTTAGGCGTCCGTGCAGTGAAGACTCTCTCTAAACTAGGGAGTGAGCGGCTGGGACTGACTGAGCGCGCAGTAGGTCAGTCCGCTGTATCTCCTCCAGTTTTTCTTAGTTTTTTGCGTGAAAGTTTCGTTGTGAATGTGCTTGTGTGATGTGTGTGTGTGTGTGTGTGTGTGTGTGTGTGTGTGTGTGTGTGGATCACCTTCCGCGTCTGTGGTGTGGCGTGAATATGTTTTTCCATAGGCTTTGTTGGTTCCGGGATGTTCAGAGTGGATGATATGTGGTAGTGATGATGGTGGAAGATCGTCACAACATCGTCTTTCTATGCTTACATCTCCACCTCCTCCTCCTCCTCCTCAGTTTCTTTCATCAAACCATACTTCTCCTTGACCTCCTCCTCATATTCCTACTTTTTCACCATCAGATCCTCCTCCTCCTCCTCCTCCTTCTCCCCTCTACAATGCAACACCTCACTTCAAAAACAGGAAAAATGTCTGCTTTTTTATTTCCCGGGTACCTTGTCAGTCTTGAGTAACTTTACGTGGCGACCAGTGTGGGGGAGGACAGGACAGGTCCCGGCGAACTAAGGTAACTGATGGCTGACTGGGAAGACCTAGAACATTGCAAGGGAGACACATGGGAAGACAGAACAGCTCGTGGAAGATTATAAAGAAAGGCTGGGAATGTTGCACGTGGGAGATAGGTAGGAGGACAGGGAACTGTTATTACACATGGGAGTTATAGAAAGGCGGGGAAGAAAAAGATCATCTAAAGTGACTGGTTACGAAAGAGATGAAAGAAAATAATGGATGTTTGAGTGTTATGAGTGATATGAAAAGAGCTTGCTAATCACGAGAAAATATGATGCTTTTCAAATCGTGATCAGCACAGTGAAGAGATCAGCAGTGAGATGGAAGAACTAAATTAATCTCAGCCTAAACTAACAAAGACCTCGGATCGAAACGGATCAGTATTATTCAGCATTTTTAATTCATATTTTGTTTTGATAATGTGAACGTTAATTGATGTTAGTCTTGTTTTTATTTATTTATTTATCTTTGTTGTTGTTAAGGAAAGGTAAAGCAGAAAGAGAAAACAGGAAATAATATACGTACGCTTTTATAGGTTAGGCTAGGTTAGGTTAGGTTAGGCTAGGTTAGGCTAGGTTAGGTTAGGCTAGGTTAGGCTAGTGTTACGGCTAGGTTAGGTTTACATTGAACATTCATCTTCAAAAGATAGAAAGAAAGACAAAGATGGAAAAAAAGTATGAAATATTAACAAAATCCAAATAGGATCTTGAGTAAGCAATATTGTGAGTTAGTTTTAATGATTTTTCTTGCGAGGAAGTTAATTAATCATCTGTGTGTGTGTGTGTGTGTGTGTGTGTGTGTGTGTGTGTGTGTGTGTGTGTGTGTGTGTGTAAAAATCTCACTACGTCATTAACCTTTTCGTGAAGAGAGAGAGAGAGAGAGTAATGCAAAGAGGGAAGAGAGAGAGAGAGAGAGAGAGAGAGAGAGAGAGAGAGAGAGAGAGAGAGAGAGAGAGAGAGAGAGAGAGAGAGAGAGAGAGAAACAGAAAAACGAAAGAATAAAGGTTAAGAATAGAAGAACAGATCCGACAGGAAGATACAAAAAGTAGCTAAGAGAGAGAGAGAGAGAGAGAGAGAGAGAGAGAGAGAGAGAGAGAGAGAGAGAGAGAGAGAGAGAGAGATCACCTAATAATCTGCCTTAACCTTTCTATCATTTGCGAATATACCTACTGCTAACACGACAAGAAGCGGTCCCGCCAACAACAACAACAACAACAACAACAACAACATTCTGATCAGCCGTACCGTAACAAACTGCATCTCTTTTCCTTCTCCAGTAAATGTTGAGTGAACGTTGAATTCAGATATTTTTTTTTCCTCCTTTAGTCCCTCATAGCACTCTCTCTCTCTCTCTCTCTCTCTCTCTCTCTCCTCTCTCTCTCTCTCTCTCTCTCTCTCTCTCTCTCTCTCTCTCTCTCTCTCTCTCTCTCTCTCCTCTCTCTCTCTCTCGTTTTCTTCCGCCCGTCTGTTTTCGTTAAGTTCGTCCTCTCTTACCGTTTTCTATTCTATGTTATTTCCGTGCGAGATTTTTTTAGTGTTTGGTAATGCGAGTTTTTGTAGTAGTTGTAGTAGTACTGGTAGTAATAGTAGTAGTAGTTTTAAGTTGGACTGTGTCAAGTAAGGCAAGTTTTACTAGTGATAGTGGTAGGAGTAGTACTTAGCAGTAAAGTAGCAGTAGCAGTAGTGATTTTTATGTGTGTGTGTGTGTGTGTGTGTGTGTGTGTGTGTGTGTGACACGCATAAATTAATATAGTTTATAATCCTTCTCATAAGAAAGTAAAGAAAAATATTGAAGAAACCAGTTATGTAATTATATTAGCACTATATAAGAGAGAGAGAGAGAGAGAGAGAGAGAGAGAGAGAGAGAGAGAGAGAGAGAGAGAGAGAGAGAGTCAAGTCAACGCAACACCACACCTGA
>NC_087171.1:22808266-22820766 GCF_035594125.1 Scylla paramamosain | reverse complement strand
CAATAATAATATAATAAGGCTTTTCTCTCTCTCTCTCTCTCTCTCTCTCTCTCCACTTTTTTTCTTTCACTAATAATAATATAAGGTTTTTTTTTTCTCTCTCTCTCTCTCTCTCTCTCTCTCTCTCTCTCTCTCTCTCTCTCTCTCTCTCTCTCTTTCCACTCTTTTTCTTTCAATAATAATATAATAAGGCTTTTCTCTCTCTCTCTCTCCACTTTTTTTCTTTCACTAATAATAATATAAGGTTTTTTTCTCTCTCTCTCTCTCTCTCTCTCTCTTTCCACTCTTTTTCTTTCAATAATAATATAATAAGGCTTTTCTCTCTCAAGATTTCCTCTTAACCCTCTTTCTTTTACTGTCTTTTTCCTCTCTCTCTCTCTCTCTCTCTCTCTCTTTAATTTAAACCTAGTTAAACCTAGGTACATTATCATGCGAAGGTACATTATCACCTGAAGGCGCACTGCCACGTGCAACCTGTTTTAGGGGTGTGATACAACACAAATATAAATATAAATATACATATACATATATATACATTCTTTATGGACTTGTGTTAATATTGTTAGCAGGAGGGTTGGGAACGAGCCCCTCCAGTGGTGTGCTGCTAACTTCACGTCCTGGGTATCCATCCCCCTGATGTGAGGGACGGAGGACGCGAAGACGTTCCACGGTCTGGAGACTCGCCCCCAAAAGGTGGGCCGGTGTTGGCTGGAGCGGGAACGCGGCACTTCCACCGAGTCACCACTGGATGACACCGTTCTCGTGTCCCGCGAGGTGACTCTGGCGGACAGCCGTAGTCCTGCCAGGCGTGGCACACCCTGCACCTGTGCCTTGTGGAACACCACAAGGGCCGCCAGGTCCCGTGTCGACGGGAGCCTCAGGATGGGCTGGGGCACCTGCTGCTTCCACCAGTCGCAGCGCCCGTCGCTGGATGCCGTGGAGCTTGCTGATGTGTGTGGCAGCACAGGACATCCAGGAGAGGGCGGAATACTCTAAATAAGGCCGTATCTGGCCCTTGTAGAGCAACAGCCTCCCTCTCATGTCCAGCAAGTTGGCCACCCTCCTCTCTCTTTCTCTCTCTCATTTTTATAGTGATAATAATACAAGTTACCTTTTTCATTTTCTTTATTTCATTCATTTTTTTTTGTAACAAGACTAAAAAATATACTCAATTTGATAATAATAATAATAATAATAATAATAATAATAATAATTCTGTAAACTATTACATATATTTTCTATTAATTTCTATATATTCTATTTTCTTAACAGGCACTTCCTCCCACACACAAGGTCACTCTTATCCAACTCACACAGCCTCCCCCTGACCCCCTCACACCCTTCAACACCCCCTCACACCCCGTCAACACCCCCTGACACCCTCACACCAGGCCGAACCCTTCACTCTGCTGTACGGCCTGTAGAAGTTTGTATTTCAGCTTCTCTTTGGTGTTGTATTTTGGCAGGTCGAGTTGGGCGATGCAGGTGTGTGCGACCGGAAGGAAGCTGTCGTCTGCTGTGCTTTGGATCATCAACTTGAGTGCCTGAGAGAGAGAGAGAGAGAGAGAGAGAGAGAGAGAGAGAGAGAGAGAGTTTATAAGAGAAAAAGAAAGAGAGGGAGAAAATATTGGTGTGTGTGTGTGTGTGTGTGTGAGAGAAAATACAATAAATTACTATTAAATTTATTATTATTATTATTATTATAAATTTATTCATATTTCAGAGGAATGACTGAGAAGAAAGGAAGGAAGAAAGGGAGGAGGATACAAGAAAGAAGGAAGGAAGAGGAGGACTAGGAAGAAGGAAGGAAGGAAGGAAGAGAAGAGGACAAGAAGGAAGAGAAAAGGAGGACACTCTCTCTCTCTCTCTCTCTCTCTCTCTCTCTCTCTCTCTCTCTCTCTCTCTCTCTCTCTCTCTCTCTCTCTCCCACAGACCCACAGGATGTCCCCCCACAGGATGTTGACAAACCCCACAGTCACTCCCCTCAGCCCCTCTCTCTCTCTCTGTCTCTCACCTACCTTCATGCCCAGAATAGGAACCCTGTCAGTGCCCGTCAGGAACTTCAAAAACCACTTCTTCTGCTCCAGGGAGAGTTTGTGAAATACTTCCCAGAACGTGCGTATGACCGGGTGGTCTGGGAAACATTCGCCCTGGAAACACCGACAGAAATCAATAAACGGAAGGATATTAGTGTGAACGGCGTGTTTATTTACATTCCTGCGGTGTCGTGTGGGAGGACTGGGTGAAAACAGACAGTAGAGGAGGTGGGAAGGGGAGGACTGGGTGAATATAGACAGCAGAGGAGGTGGGGAGGGGAGGACTGGGTGAATAAAGACTGCAGAAGAGGTGGGGAGGGGAGGACTGGGTGAATCAAGACAGCAGAGAAGGTGTGGATTGTGTTCTACAGGAGAGAATGAAAGGATTGGATAAATATTAAAAGAGAGAGGCAACAAAAGATTAGAGACATGAGGAAGGATTGGAGAAATATTAAGACACACACATACACACACACACATCTTGAAAAACACTTCCAAACAGCCTTTAATGCTGACAAATCCTTGAAAAACACAAAAAAAATATATATATATACAAATAAACAAATAAACATGTAAACCAAACCTAATTTGTCCTGCACCTGGTTCTCACCTGACGAGTGGCGTCACACCTGAGCAGCAGCGTCTTGGCCTGAGGGTCGAACAAGAATGGATACTCACACAACAGGATTGGACTCTGTAATGTAAAGGATTGGATTAGTTCAAGTTGTTTTTAAGGGTTGAAGGGGTAAATGAAGAGTTAAAGGGTGTATTTAAGGGTTTAAGGGGGTAAATAAAAGGTAGAAGGGTGATTTTAAGGGTTTATGAGGCTATTTAAAGGTTTGGTGTCTTTTAAAGGGTGTTTTTAAGGGCTTAAGAGAATAAATAAAGGGTTTTCAATTTATAAAGGGTGTTTCTAAGGGTATGTCAGTTAAAATTAAAGGAATGTCAATTTTAAAGGGTGTTTCTAAGGGGCTGTCAGTTAAAATTAAAGGAATGTCAATTTTAAAGGATGTTTTTAAGGGTTTAAGAGAATAAATAAAGGGTTTTCAATTTTTAAAGGGTGTTTCTAAGGGTTTGTCAGTTAAAATTAAAGGAAATGTCAATTTTAAAGGATGTTTTTAAGCGTTCAACATTGAAAGCTCCCCCAAACAGTCACCCATTCACAAACACCCCCAAACATGGTCACCCACCTCCCAAACACCCCAAAAACACACCCAAACACATCTAAGCACCCCAAAACACACCCAAACACCCCAAAAATACACCCAAACACATCTAAACACCCCAAAACACACCCAAACACCCCCAAGTCACTCACCCACCTTTAAACACCCCCACACCCCCACACACACACACCCACCTCCCTCCTGGACATCGGGTGAAGCCTGCTGTTCATCCAGTTCAAGTAATCATTCCTAATATCAATTTTCTCTGCAATTTCTGGGATGTAAAAGTCGTCGCAGTTCAACCGCCCCACTCGGCAGCCGGCTTGGAAGTTCAGACCGTGGACCAGGGACAACAGCCGCAGGGAAGACACAAGGGCACGCCGGTCTCTGTGTGGTGTGGGTAGGTTAGGTTAGGTTTGGTTAAGATCTGGTTGTGGTAGTGGTGGTGGTCTGAGTGCTTGTAAGTGATGTGGTGGTGTTGTTGTAGATAAGAAATGTTGTAATAGTTGTTGTAGTAGTAGTAGTATAAGAAGAGGAAGAGGAGGAGGAGGAGGAGGAGGAGGAGGAGGAGGAGGAGGAGGAGGAGGAGGAGGAGGAGGAGGAGGAGGAGGAGGAGGAGGAGGAGGAGGAGGAGGAAGAAGAAAAAGAGAATGAGGAAGAGAATGGTAGTAGTAGTAGTAGTAGTAGTAGTAGTAGTAGTAGTAGTAGTAGTAGTAGTAGTAGTAGTAGTAGTAGTAGTAGTACACAGACAATTATACTTCTCTCTATCTCTTACACTCAAAACACACACACACACACTCAATGCACACTCTTACAAACCAACTCTCTCTCTCTCTCTCTCTCTCTCTCTCTCTCTCTCTCTCTCTCTCTCTCTCTCTCTCTCTCTCTCTCTCTCTCTCTCTGTCTTACCTCAGAGCTAGACTGGTGAGCTGAATTCAGTATTTGTACCACCACATTTGTGTACACAGTAACCAGCCTTAGTGTTAAGTCCCTGGGAAGAGAGGCAAGCCAGGAGAGAGAGAGAGAGAGAGAGAGAGAGAGAGAGAGAGAGAGAGAGAGAGAGAGAGAGAGAGAGAGAGAGAGAGAGAGAGAGAGAGAGAGAGAGAGAGAGAGAGAGAGAGAGAGAGAGAGAGAGAGAGAAATTGGTTAGTTTTAGGCTTATATAATTTAATTCATGTTTGTTTAGAATTATTCATCATCATCATTATTATTATTATTATTATTATTATTATCATTATTCAGTTTGTTTTTCTTGATTATAAATAAAAGAATATACTTTATGTACACCACTACTACTACTACTACTACTACTACTATCATTACTACTTTTCTTCCTCTTCCTCTTCCTCCCACCACCCAAACACACACACACACACACACACACACACACACCTAACAAGAGGATCACCCTTGGGAGTATAGCCCAGTTGACCCTGCTTGTTTGACCCCCACAACAGCAGGTAGCCGGCCTGGGTCACGGCAGCAGAGTGGTGACCCGCAGCGGCCAGCAGGACTAAGAGGGTGCCAGCCAAGGAGGTCACCAGGGCAGGGTCCTTCTGGGGCCCCTGTCGGTGTCTAAGTGGCAACTGGCCGAAGGTATTTTGTCACTGTCTGAAACACACAAAAGCAAAAAATAAATAAATAATGATGATAACACACACACACACACACACACACACACACACACACACACACACACACACATATATATACAGACACATACACACAGACATACATACATACAGACACCCACCAGCAGTCAAGGCAAGGGTGTGGTTGGTGCCACAGGCCAGCTGCACTGTCACCTTCCTGGCCAGACTCTTGACAAGCTTGCGTGTGGCGGTGTGACTGTCGCAGGAGTTGACACCAAGCTGACCGTACCCATTGTCACCCCGTGCGTAGATCTGAGGAGAGAGGGAGAGGTGGGAGAGAGAGAGAGAGAGAGAGAGAGAGAGAGAGAGAGAGAGAGAGAGAGAGAGAGAGAGAGAGAGAGAGAGAGAGAGAGAGAGAGAGAGAGAGAGAGAGAGAGAGAGAGAGAGAGAGAACTAAGACCTAACCTAACAAAACCCAACTTAACTTAAGATATAATATAACTTTAAAGAGAGAGAGAGAGAGTGAGAGGGGAGATTAGAGAGAGAGGGAGAGGGAGAGAACCTAACCTATCTAGGAGAAATAATTTGAATATACAGTAAAATCCCTCTCATCCGGCATTCCAGTATCCGGCAGCTTCAAGTATCCGGCACATTTTCCCCTGAGCCTTAAAATCAATAAAAAATCAATGTGTACTCACAAAATCGATTAAAATTCCTGGGCAAGGCATACTGTGTCCCCTGGCCACCAGAGCGCACTGCTTGGCGCCACCCGCGGCCCACTGCACTGTGTTTACCAAGTGACTCAGTCCCGCGTGTGCACTGTTTATCGCCTGACGCCTTCATCATGCCTCAAGTTGTACAAAAGAGGGAGTGTGTTGTGCTTACACTTAAGCAGCTGATCAGATCAGCTGCTGATTAAGATCAGCTGATCTCTGTTATGGTAAGATGCGTGAGTGTGTAAGATGCTGGTCATTGTGGACATAATTTCACTTCTATTCAAGTATCCGGCAATATTCAAGTATCTGACATGTCGGCGGTCCCGTTGATGCCAGATAAGAGGGATTTTACTGTATATATATTGATAACAAGAGGAAAATGAAAATGTATTGCTCTCTCTCTCTCTCTCTCTCTCTTACAGCTACTAAAACAACAAAATTATTTCTACTCTCTCTCTCTCTCTCTCTCTCTCTCTCTCTCTCACTCACCAGGCCCCAGGAGGTGAGAGCAAGAGAGTGCTGGTCTCCGGCTGCCACCTGAACGATGCTGTAGTTCTGTAGCTCATCAATTAATTCTGCAGGTGAGAGAACAGGTGGTGAGGAGGAGAAAGTGCTATTGGAGTGTTGTGTGGTTATGGTGGTGGTGTGGTGGTAGTAGTAGTAGTAGTAGTAGTAGTAGTAGTAGTAGTAGTAGTAGTAGTAGTAGTAGTAGGTTCATTACATTCCAAGCACAGTACATAAATAAATAAATAAATAAATAAATAAATAAATAAATAAGTAAATAAATATGATCAAAAAATAAGAAAACAACAACAACAACAACAACAACAACAACAACAACAACAACAACAACAACAACAACAACAACCACATAAAAACTGATGACCCCAACCAATCACCATGACCTCTAGTACAAGGGTCACACAGGGCCACCACACTCAGGCACTCACCTTCCTGTATCTGGTGGTGTGTGCGTGTGTCTGTAGGTGTGGAGGAGCCCTTGAAAGCCAGCACCTTGTACACCTGGTTAAACATAAGATGCCTGGCCTGTAGATCCACGTTTTTGGCGCGACTCTGTGGGCCGTCTCACTTCCAAGGGACAGTTTTTTTGTTTTTTACTAATTACACTGGTTTTTATATATATATATTTATCGGTTTTCTAGGTTATGATGATTAATAAAGGTTATATTATTCGTTTTGCATAGGGTTTATCTTATACTAGTATTTTAAGATACCACAAGTTATAAAATCCCACATCTCTAATCTTTGCCTTTTTTTTCTTATTTACGCCACTTTTCCTTAATATTTTCCGGTATAAGATAATCTAAAATACTTAAAAGACTCCGTACTAGTTGTTTATTTATCAAAAGTAACCTCAATTAGTGAATTATAACGCGACCGTCCCTGTCTCAACACTGTACCATTATACAATGTTGACATCCTGAGGACTGTCTAAGAAAAATGCAAGAAATTTAATCTTCTTCCTCTTCCTCGTCTTCCTCACCCTCATCCTCCTTTCTTCCCCTTCCTCCTCTGGCAGAAAAAGGATAAGAGGAGGAAGTAAACGAAAATAAAGAAAGGAATAAGGAAATACTGAATAAAGAAAGAAATAACGAATAATATGATTTAAAACTTTGTCCCTGTTATTTTCCTTCATTTAAATCCTATTCCTCCTCTTCTTTCTCCTCTTCTTCCTCATAATCTTCCTTTCTTCTTCCTCTTCAACATTACTCACCATTTTGTGGTTTTAAATGAAAGATCTCTCTCTCTCTCTCTCTCTCTCTAAGGCAAAATCTAACACACACACACACACACACACACACACACTGTATAAGCATCTGTACAACGAAAGACAAGGCAACACACACACACACACACCAGAAACACCTAGAAACACATTTTTCCTCCCCAAAAACATCCAGAAGCACAATTTTCCTTTCAAAACACATCCCAGTGTCTCTCTCATCTTCTATTCTGTTACTTAACCAGTTAACGCTCCCAACCTACTCCCAGTCCCCCTAGCCGGCGGGTTACTCTCTCATTAGGAGCATGACCCTAAAAAAATAAGTCACATGGCGCGGTCAGAGAGAGCTAGCCTACCCTGATCTGCCTACGCGAACCGATAGCGTTTGTTTGGGTAAGATTTAAAGGGACGAAGGTTTAAAGGGCCAGTCTCTGCGTGAGTGTGTTTGGTGAAATGCTGAATACTCACGCCTGGTTCGTCATACACCCACAAGGACAGGCACAGTTCACTCCTCCACACACACACACACACACACACACACACACATACACAAAAACACTAACTAGTAACTCTACCTTTAGTTTCGTCTGCTGCGTTCCAGCAAAAAAAAAAAAAAAAAAAAAAATCAAAATATTCCTCCATTACTAATGTAACTCACATTCCCTGGTGGTATACTTCCCTCGGAACACCCATATTTTAAAGAGCTTTTTATCCACCATATGTGTCTCAGTTAACTCTGATCTTGGCTGGAAATTAAACTATATTGTATGATATCAGTGTGGTCATCTTGAGGTCCCGGATGAAATGGCGGGCTGGGATTGGCTGTTCACGACCCGTTGTCATGGTGATGGTAGACGCCATTCAGTTGACAGCTCATTTTTTCTCGCTATTGAAAGGAGTTTATTAGAGCGTAACTGAAGTGTGTAAAGGCATGATTCCGCACCATATTGTTAAGATATTGTAGTTCTGAAGTGTTCCTAGGGTTAGTAAGCTTGGGTAAGGAGTATAACACAATTTAGATGGTGTTTAGATGGTGTGAAGAGCGGGTGTGTCCGCGCTAGATTCAAGCAATTCCAACCTCTGATATGATTGCGTACTAGACTGTTAAAATATTGTAGTAAGGAAGTATTTGTGGGGTTAATAAGATTGGGTAAAGGTGAAGTTCATTTTCATGGATTAATCTGCCCATCCTGGCTGGAGGAGGAGGAGGAGGAGGAGGAGGAGGAGGAAGAGTACAATAATTATTATACTTGGCACAGCCACACTTTTCTCTCATTTTATATATATATATATATATATATATATATATATATATATATATATATATATATATATATATATATATATATATATATATATATATATATATATATATATATATATATATATATATATATATATATATATATATATAATATGTTACAGTCAATACCTGAATCCAGACAATTTGTAAAGTGACTTATTTTTTCAGGCAATTTGTGAACTGCCTGGTTAGGTTAGGTTAGGTTAGGTTAGGTTAGGTTAGGTTAGGTTAGGTTAGGTTAGGCAGTTCACAAATTGCCTGAAAAAATAACTTTACACTTTACAAATTGTCTGGATTCAGGTATTGACTGTAACATATATATATATATATATATATATATATATATATATATATATATATATATATATATATATATATATATATATATATATATGTATATATACGTCAGAAAAGTGGCCTCCCAAAGTTTGGTGTGTATTTGATTTTGTTAGGATTTGGAAAGGAGTGTTTCATCTCCTTCTTCGTCTTTTTTTCAATGGTGTAATGGGTAGGCGCGGCGTGTGGACGTCCAGTGATTCCGTGTGGTGCGTGAGAACAGGTTGGTGGGACACAAGCCGGGGATATATATCACAGATGTGTGAAGCACTCTTCTCTGTGCAATAGTTTATGATGGTTTGAATCTAACAAGTGTGTGAAGCACTCTTCTCTGTCCGATAGTTTATGATGGTTTGAATCTAACAAGTGTGTGAAGCACTCTTCTCTGTCCGAGTTCAAGTTGGTTAGGCCGTGATCCCTTTAGGCCGAGAGTCATTTAGGCCGTGATCCCTTTAGGTCGAGAGTCGTTTAGGCCGTGATCCTTAAACTCATTGTTGCAAACCCTGTGCTGCCATTCTTGACAATGGTCACACTGCAAAGCATGGTCACACTGCAAAGCATGCTGGTTGAATCGTACACGTCGAGAGCAAACAACACGAGGAAATTTGGTAGGCATCCTGAGCGATGAGGTGTGAGGGAATAACGAATACGCAGAATTTGACTTCAACACATCAACTAAGTAAGCAAGACAGTGTTTTGACACTTTAGAAATTATAGGTTTCGAATTTAGTAATATTTTGAATTAACTAATTGAGACAGTGTTTCAAAATTAGTATGTAGGTTTCGTAATTGTAATTGCACTTGTACGGACACGGCAAGGTTTGCTGTGCGACACAGGTGTGAGAGGTGGCAGGACAGGAAATGTGATAATGGTGTATCTTGAGCTGATTAATGGCAGCTGTGAAACCCGGTATTTTCAATGACTGGGTTTCGTGCACTTCCTGCAGTACCTCATAAAACGATTAATATGTGTGTATGTACGCTACGGAACATAGTTTCCACTGCATATAGGTCTCTTCCACTGTATATAGGTCTCTTCCATTTATTATCTTTATTTTATGGAGGTATCGATCTCTCGATACATTATCAAGAGTATCAATAAAACTCATTAGCATGCAATCACGTCACACTTCTCGCCTCCACAGTAGTCCTCCAGCATCGACTGCACTATAAAAACTATAAAAAGGATCTCAGTATTACGGCCTAAACGACCCACGGCCTACAGAGTCGCGGCCTAAACGACTCTCGGCGTAAAGGGATCACGGCCTAAACGACTCTCGGCCTAGAGTGCTCACGGCCGAAACGACCTGCTCCCCTCTGTGCGATAGTTTATGATGGTTTGAATCTAACAAATGTAGTGATAATACACGTTCATACGTGAAGCCACGTGCAGCTTGGACATTTTTTTTCCCACGCTCAAATGAAGCGGTTACTGATTCGTGATTAAAGAGATAATTAGCTCGTGTATTGCTTACATGTAGTTTACAGTGAAATTTTTTACCTAATTTGGTTGGGGACATTTCTTTATTAATAATTAACAAAAGAAAAAATAACAAATGGAATCAATGAAATTACAGGATTTGCTAGAGTGGTTGTTATGGACGTAAAGAGTGTAGCCCTGTACACACTCACGGTAGTCACGGTTTAGGGTTGTGGGGGGCGGGGGAGGGGGGGGCTGGACAAGGATCATGTATGAAAAGTGGGCAATGACCAGAAAAAGTTTGGGAACCACTGCTCTAAACTATAACTACTTAGGCTACTACTGCTACTTATACTACTACTACTACTACTACTACTATTACTGCTACTGCTTCTCTTTGATATGGGGCTCTCGTATTCCAGCTAAGTTTGAGAGAGAGAGAGAGAGAGAGAGAGAGAGAGAGAGAGAGAGAGAGAGAGAGAGAGATTATATATATATATATATATATATATATATATATATATATATATATATATATATATATATATATATATATATATATATATATATATATATATATAATAATAATCCTCCCGTGGCTTGTCCCACCAACCTGTCCTCACGCAGCACATTTCTCCATTTTTTCAATATTTTTCACAATTTTTCCCCTATTCTCTTTACCTCTTCTTATTTTCTAGTATATATGTGTGATGAAAGTAGTAGTAGTAGTAGTAGTGGTGGTAGTTGTAGTAGTAGTAGTAGTTTTTTCTTTTGTTAATTATTAATAAAGAAATTTGTATTTTGCCTTAGCTGAATCTCATATAATTATTGAAATGGTACTAAAGAAGTAATATAATGCACATTAAAAAATTCATACGTAGAGTAATTAAAAATTGCATTATTGTGAAAAGCTGTTTTAGCAATAAGCTAAACTCCTTTGGTATTATTTTTGCATAGCCTCAGATTATGGCCCCCTACATTCTGCTATATGGCCCCCCAGGGGGCCATGGCCCCCAGTTTGGGAACCACTGGTTTAGAGGATAAGGAGAAAATTATACGGTGCCACGTTTCACTAAGTCTGTCGTTAAAATTTGCCGTTTTCTGTAATATTCTCTTCCTCTCCCTCCCTCTTCCTCTTTCTTCCTCTCCCTTACCTCTCCCCCCCTGTCCCCTTTCCCCCTCTAACTCTCCCCTATATATATATATATATATATATATATATATATATATATATATATATATATATATATATATATATATATATATATATATATATATTCATATATATATATTCCACCTGTTAATAATGTAGAAATGTTAATCTGTTACTAGAACTGTAAAAACACCATTGAAAACCCGTGGCACTTCAACTAGTGCCTTTGGAACGCAGAAATATTGTTAATCTGTCACAAGAACCGTAAAAACACCCTTGAAAATCGCTTAATTCTCTCTCTCTCTCTCTCTCTCTCTCTCTTAGAAAACAAGAGGGATACGAGGAGCAGGGGAGGATAGGGGAGAGGGAAGAGGAAAAGAGAGACGGAAATTGGGAGAAGAGTAGGGAAGAAGGAAGGAAACCAGATAAATATACAGAGAGAGAGAGAGAGAGAGAGAAGAAGAAACAGACGCACTGGTATTAGCGGAGCGGGTGCCGTGACATCAGGCCTTGACTCCGCCTCCCTGCCGCCGGCCACAGTACTGTACGTGCGTTATAGCACCAATATGCCCATATGTGCCGATCTTACTTGGCAACAAACTGAATTTCTAAATAGAAGCCTTCTTACGTGATACATTTTAGGCATCTGAAGTTACAGTAGTGCAGGTTGTGGTTGATGGGGATAGCGGGAAGCCAGGAGTCAGGTTAACGGGGCTGCCGATAGTCTGTGGAGTCGCGCGTGCTTTCCAGTCTCAACTGTATTTTTTATCAAGGTCGTGTGGCGGTGTCTGTTGTACTAGTTATGCCTAATAGACTTGAAGTTATAAATTTAATCCATTGCAAGAGTAAGAAATATGAAAAAGGCATAAAAGGAGAGAACAATGACTCGGTTTTAAGGTGCATTGGTAGCGTAACGCCCGCAAGGATGGGGGAAAGAGGGCGGTTTTTACTATCCTTCACACGAAACCAAACTGATGTGGCGCCTGACGGATAAACAAAGCCTGTTCTAACACCCACCGTGGCCCTAAACATAA
>NC_087171.1:22800766-22803266 GCF_035594125.1 Scylla paramamosain | reverse complement strand
AAAAAGAATAATATAGTGTAGATAACATGAAGCAGGAATTATGTAGCAGTTTTACAAAGTATTTATGACGATATTACGCAAAATAAATCATACAAAACTACAGTAGCTCCATTTATCACATTTTCGCGGACAGTACGGAGGTCTTAACATAGAGCAATTCATTAGACCATCAACTTCCATTCGAATTACGAACACGAGATTCATTGGCGTTTGTGACATGACAACCGGGAAGACAGTGAGGTAGTAAAATATTGCAAAAATCAGAGAACAGTCAGATTCCGCCAGTGAAGGATTCTGTTTCACGTTCCGTCATACAAAGCCGATTAGTGTTGCCGTGATCGCCTCGCCTCATTACCAACCCAGGCATGCCACACCCCAATCCCTTCCCGGCAGCGTCTCGTACTCCCTCTCCCCTCTGTGCTAAAGGCTTGTCATCGGACATTCGCGCTCTTTGTTAGCTCATAATTAAAATGCGGGTAAATATTATGCTTTTTATGTGTGTAAATGATGGTAATATGTTTTAAATGACAAAATCTAACTTGTGTGTTTACGAGTAAATGTAACTTTATTTAATTCAGATTTGATAATGTGGATGCTGTTTTTTGTGTGTGGCTAAGCTGTCGTTTATATTGTTGTTGTTTTTGTTGTTGTTGTTGTTCTAGTTGTTATTATTATTATTATTATTATTATTATTATTATTATTATTATTATTATTATTATTATTATTATTATTATTATTACTATTATTATTACTATTATTATTATTATTATCATCATCATTACTATTATTATTATTCTTGATCTTGTTCTTCTTGTTCTAAACCTTTTTTTCTTCATGTTCCTCTTATCATTACTTATCTCCTCCACCACCACCACCACCCTCAGCAAGCAGGACACATCAGCCAGCCGTTCGTTCACCCGCATACTGGCGTGAAGCATCATTCGTAGAGAGCCCAGTAATGACTATCGCTGGCATACCTAAGGAGATCAGTCGACCCTAGATACATTCTTATTCTTGACTGGCTCAGTACAGACTCGTTGGTTTAGCCTTAATACAGTGAGGAGACTTGTGTATTTGTGGCGGTGAGTAGGGAGAGGACGTCTGTATTAAAAAAGCAGTGGTCAATATAGTTTTAAGTGTCACTAATATCTAAACACACTAAGCCATACTACAAGATCACTCTCACTTTTTTTTCCCTCTTGCTATTCACTGCTGCCGATCCTTTCATTCTCTCGGTGTTGTAGTCTTTCTTTCGTAACATTCAGACCCCTGTAAACATGTTTGCTTGCACACACACACACACACACACACACACACACACACACACACACACACACACACACTCGTATATGAAAGAGAAAAAAAGAAGATTGCGTTTTCCCTTTTCTTCTTGGCTACGAAAGGAAGACAGTTGCAAAGTTAAGTGTTTAAAAAATGGCATTATCGTAACTCAGTCCTCCTCCTGCCCACTTAGCACACTGCCATTCAAACTGAAGCCCATACCGTTCAGAGTCCTGGCGCCGGCATTTGTCAATATCTTTATTCTCCCACCCGCTCCTCCACTCTCCACTAACTAGTAAACTTCGAAAAGTATTGGGTCGCTCTATTTTCCCTGCTTTCCACGCCCTCAGCCCCACACGGGAAGCACCAGGTGATCCGGGGAACTGCAGTGTATCAGGACTGAGATTCTTCCTCCCAAAGTAAATTTTAGTGTGGTGTGTGATAGATATCTTGGTTTATTCTCGGCACTACTTACGTTTAATTGCGTGAATAAAGACCATGATCTTACAATTTTAAGTTGATTGATATATCAATAAACCTCCACACCACGGTGCTCCAGCCTTTGTCTCCGCCACCTACGCCACTCAGCCCCACGAGGCGCATGCTACTCGTATCTGCTACCTAAGCGCGCGCGCACACACACACACACACACACACACACACACACACACACACACACACAACTTTGGGGTCTTGTTCTATTCAATCCCGTTCTTCCACAAGTAGTTCAGTGTCAGTCGTAGTGTGTAGCTCAGCAGATACAGTCGTTATAGACCAATAAGTCTCCCTGTATCTGTTCTTCCTATCTGATTCGTACTTATCTTGAGGCAGGTTATCCTCAGCAACACTGGTCAAAGGCCTACTCCCCTGCACTTCACAAAAAATAACAGAATAATATTAGCCTCTTTTGGATAAAGCACACACACACACACACACACACACACACACACACACACCTCTGTCAGACCACAAATGGTGGCGACCCGTCCTAGACACCCTCGGCCTGGGTTGTACCACTGTTCGCTCCGCCACCAGACGCGCCACAGCCCTGGCTCGCCTCGCGCCGCACGGGTCGTCACGCTGTCCCGTGAGACCACCTGCCTCGCTGGCGGGTTTTAATCAAGGGACTAATTTTCTCAAAACGTGAGGGATATTATGTGTTCTCTGTGGATTGATACGAAAAACCCAGTGTTGTTTGGTGCCTAGCATTCAGAAATA
>NC_087171.1:22780766-22790766 GCF_035594125.1 Scylla paramamosain | reverse complement strand
TGGTAATGGTGCCCCACTTTCCTTTAGTAGCATACTATCACAAACTATTCTTATACACAACGACGGCAATTTGTAAGTCATGCAAGAGTAGTTAAGACGAGAATAAAACACTTATGGATAGATCAGAGACGTACCCATTCGCTTGAAAGATAATGACGATAAAATTATTTAAAAGTTTTCTATTGCCACCTCAAGATAAATAATAATGAATTCTTGGTGATGAAAGGAGTCAGTGGCACTGTTTTTCAAAAGTTAATGAAGAGTTGATATCTGTATTTAACAAGGAGGGGCAGCAGCGGCAAGGAAGACAGAACAAAGGCAAGGACATTGGCAGGAGTAGCTGTGCAAATCAATGAATTCGTTCGATGTTTTTTAGTGTACGAGTATATTGATTAATAGAAAGTCTGGTAAAGCATTCGATACTTATTTTCTGTCAGGGTGTCTATCTGAACCATGTCATTCATTCATAACCTCTTTAAGCGACCACATAAAATTTAATGGTTATCGATCATTACCTCGTGTATGTCTCTTCTTATTCCGACAGTTAACACATGGCATTCAGTGCATTCCACCACCTACACTCATCATAACACCTTTCACCGTTACTACTAATACCACTGTCCCCACAAACCTGCACAGTACCCCTCCCATAGCCAGTAAATAAACGCACAAAGCCAAAACGAGAAACTCTCACAAAGTACGCGAGACTGCTCTCGTAACCACCAAAACCACCCTTACTCACCACCACCTCCATCACCTACACACCTGCCACTCCTTAACCCACTAAATTACCGACCGAAGCCAATCAAGTCAAGAAAATGCTACAGAGTACACGAGGACATTCACATAATACAATAAACATAACATCTACTACTATTTGTTTCACCACCAGCACCTACTTACTCCACTGCATTCAGATCTACAACCCACCACCCAACACCATCACCACCACCACGAACACCACCAGGTAACCTTTACCCTTCGCTAGGTGCGCACTCGTTCCCACCATCTTGAATTAAATGTGAATATAAACGAGTGCATCAGCCTGGGAGCAGCGGCAACAATAGCAGAGCGGGGCAGAATAAGGAGAGAAAATAGGCAAAGCGGAACATCCAGTGAGTGTGCCGCGCCCAGCCATGAATATGTTGATGGCTGCGGTAAGTATTATCCCTTTGAAGTTGTATTGATAGCGGCGCTGCTTGAAAGGATCGACGAGCAGGAGCCATGTGGTGTTAAATTCTGCGTTTAGTACTTCTGGGCTTTCGGGTGAAGCTGTGTTTTGGATGGAATAAGTTTCCCTTTGAGCTAAGATTGTTTTTTTCTTTCTTTTTCGCTTCAGTACGGCACGCAGAAGGAGAGACTGAGAGGAAGGATGCTTCGAACACACACACACACACACACACACACACACACACACACACACACACACACACGTTCGTAACAAGTTCTAACAAGGAGGAGGAGAAGGAGGAGGAAGATAGTGTTACCATATACGTTTTAGCTAATGTACGCACGCTCATTAATATAACATCATCATTCTAGCAAGTAAATCTCTCTCTCTCTCTCTCTCTCTCTCTCTCTCTCTCTCTCTCTCTCTCTCTCTCTCTCTCTCTCTCTCTCTCTCTCTCTCTCTCTCTCTGTCAGACTTACTTAATAACCGTAGAGCAATGTAATACGTATTGGATGAATGTTTCCCAAGAGAGAGAAGGGGAAGGGAACGAGAGGGCTGAAGAGCAGAGGATGAAGAGAGTGCTGTACATGCGAATAACCTTGCACAGTCCTTCCCTCATCACTTGCAACCCCTCACTCCATCACCTCGCTGCTGCACGGCCTCCAACTCATAAATCTCCCCCTCCTCCCTTACAGAAACATTTGCGTCATTTAAAACTATGCTGTAATAAGACAGGAAGGGGAATGGGAGATGTACAGTACTGGTGCTAACTTGTTTTATTTCCTCTCTCTCTCTCTCTCTCTCTCTCTCTTGTCGGTCTTCCTTTTCATTTAGTTCGTGAATTCATTTTTTTTTTTGCATTTTTACTCCTGACTTCACTACGGTAGCGGTTATTTTCTTGTAATTTCCACGTCAATGTCATATTTGCACATATAGATCATGAACAACCTGGGAAGTTAGTTACTGTAAGATGTATTTTCACAGCTAAACATACAGGAGAGAGAGAGAGAGAGAGAGAGAGAGAGAGAGAGAGAGAGAGAGAGAGAGAGAGAGAGAGAGAGAGAGAGAGAGAGAGAGAGAGAGAGAGAGAGAGAGAGTACAGCATATACCGTATTTCTCAACATACCCACTTTTGCAAAATCGTATTCAGTCTTTATCAAACCGCCCTTGTGCAGCACGGCCTGGAGTCATACAGAGGAAGAGGAGGAGGAGGAAGAGGAAGAAGAGGAGGAGGAGGAGGAGGAGGAGGAGGAGGAGGAGAAGGAGGAGGAGGAGGAGGAGGAGGAGGAGGAGGAGGAGGAGGAGGAGGGAAGCAAGGAATACTAGAATACTAATGTTCCTACCGTTACCCCAGCCAGTCTCTCAAATTTTCTTTAAAGTGATCCATTTTCTTCCGAGAAACGCACGGGTATCTAAATTAGGCGCGCCGGGAGGGAATTACCGCTGGTACGTAACGGTAAAGCCGATGCCTGCATATTATGGTCTGAGAGAGAGAGAGAGAGAGAGAGAGAGAGAGAGAGAGAGAGAGAGAGAGAGAGAGAGAGAGAGAGAGAGAGAGAGAACCTTAGTACCCTGCTACAGCGTTACTGAGGACAGACAACAGGCACACCATCCAGATACGACCTAATATTAGCCTAATCAAATACAAATTAGTACATTAATAAACAACGATACATAAATACATTACATTACTAAGTAAGGTAATAAAAAATATCAGCAGGTATTGATGATAGTGTTCCTCAAACTTTTCCATTCCATTCCTTTCAAAAAAAAAAAAAAAAAAAGTTTCAAAATCCCCATGGCTCCCTTCAGCTCTCTCTCTCTCTCTCTCTCTCTCTCTCTCTCTCTCTCCCTCTCCTCAGTCCTTCATCTCTCCCCCCGAAAAAAAAAAAGTAATGTTGAAGCTAAACTAATTCTGCCATAATTCCTCTTCATCATCATAGTATCTAGGTCCAGTCAGCAGTCAAGGAAAGTGTAGGGTACGTGAACGGGAGGAAAGAGAATAGCCTATCGGGATGCCGTTACAAATTCTATCTGATAAGAAAAGAGAAGGAAAGTATAAAACAAGACGGAAACACAGGTAGACATAAAAGGAGATAAAAAAATCCCAAATCTTATTAGGCCGAGTCGTTACAAAAGCGAGACACGCGAATGTCATAGAAAGGAATGTAAAATCTTAAATCGTATCGCAGTTACATCACGTGTACCCTGAGAGAGAGAGAGAGAGAGAGAGAGAGAGAGAGAGAGAGAGAGAGAGAGAGAGAGAGAGAGAGAGAGAGAGAGAGAGAGAGAGAGAGAGAGAGAGAGAGAGAGAGAGAGAGAGAGAGAGAGAGAGAGAGAGAGAGAGAGAGAGAGAGAGAGAGAGAGAGAGAGAGAGAGAGAGAGAGAGAGAGAGAGAGAGAGAGAGAGAGAGAGAGAGAGAGAGAGAGAGAGAGAGAGAGAGAGAGAGAGAGAGAGAGATTTACATTTTTCAGGTATGTCCCAAACAGGTACCACTTACACCAGCCCTCCTCGGCTTCTCCAAAATCTTGCCATAGCTCACGCTTTGAGAACCACCGGTCTGGAATCACCCACGCCCGGCTGCCCAAACCTTCATAGCGTCCTAGTTCCAAATATCCCCTTACAGCCGTGAGTTGAAAAGTCTTATGAGGGAATTATTACATTTATTATTCTTCCCACGGTTCAGTGCCTGGAGGCGTGGCTGTGATATTCTGACGCACCCCTTTAAGTGTGCTCCGAGTTTTCATGTACGTTCGTTTTCCTTTTAATTTCCATTAGAAAATTCTGAAACACTTCTTCACCTCACCTCCACTGCTTTGAAAAGGTTATAGATGAAGTGACACGGGATTCTAAGGGTATCTTTATGGTGCTAATGACAGATTAACAGGATTTCTATATTACTAACAGGAGAAACACTTTAAAGAAGTCCGCTAATCTTCTCTATAGCTTTTAAAAATAGAAGTGGTGAGAGAGCAGTGTTTCAAAATGATGATGATGATGATGATACCTCTGCACCAACAGGAACAACAAAGACTACTACTACTACTACTACTACTACTGCTACTACTACTACTGCTAGCAATAATAATAATAATAATAATAATAATAATAATAATAATAATAATAATAATAATAATAATAATAATAATAATAATAATAATAAAAACAAAAAATAGACAAGAGAGAGAAAAAAAAAAATAACTATGAGAGAAGCATGACTCAAAAATCCATATATAAATACAGAACATTTATAACACGACTCGAACTTACATCAAAACATATTGAATATTTAGCAATAAGGAGCGAGTAAAGGAATTCAATATGTGTGTGTGTGTGTGTGTGTGTGTGTGTGTGTGTGTGTGTGTGTGTGTGTGTGTGTGTGTGTGTGTGTGTGTGTGTGTGTGTGTGTGTGTACCAATGAGAGAGGAAAGATCACACACACACACACACACACACACACACACACACACACACACACACACACACACACACACACCAGGGGAGGTATCATCATCAAATATGCTGGAAAAAAAGTAACGCCAAGAAAATATGCCAACAACTTTCTGGTGTGGATCCGCGTCTCGTCTGAAGCTTTGAGTCTTGGCTCCTCCCTTTTTTCTTCTTTTTGTCTTTTTCCCCTCCTGGTATTTTCCTTTCATTTCCATTTTTATATTTCCACGTTCCCGGCTTCAAAAGGAATTTCAGGGAGACTTCCACGAGTTTTATTATTAATGCCTCTCCGACTCGACAATCGATAGAAGCTTATAACATATTCAAAGTTTCCTGCGAAAAGTTAATTATTTTCTTATATCTTATGCTCCAGCACATCTCCATGCCGGCTTGCTGAGAAAGAGAGAGAGAGAGAGAGAGAGAGAGAGAGAGAGAGAGAGAGAGAGAGAGAGAGAGAGAGAGAGAGAGAGAGAGAGAGAGAGAGAGAGAGAGAGAGAGAGAGAGAGAGAGAGAGAGAGAGAGAGAGAGAGAGAGAGAGAGAGAGAGAGAGAGAGAGAGAGAGAGAGAGAGAGAGAGAGAGAGAGAGAGAGAGAGAGAGAGAGAGAGAGAGAGAGAGAGAGAGAGAGAGAGAGAGAGAGAGAGAGAGAGAGAGAGAGAGAGAGAGAGAGAGAGAGAGAGAGAGAGGACTGAGCTACCAGACTTAAAGGGTATACAATGACATCAAACAACTCTGGAATTGCTTTTTTTAACTCCCTTCCTTTTCTTTTTTATAAGGTTGGGTATTGATAAAACATCTGGTGGTGCTTCAACTCTGGATTCTGTATAGATGTGTCGTAATCCCTATAGCGGCATATGACCCCGATTTTGTGATGTTTTTACACCACAGATTTCACAACGACGGTCTTCTTTTGTTTACATAGAGAACATTATAATTTTATTTTTGTATGGAGAGAGAGAGAGAGAGAGAGAGAGAGAGAGAGAGAGAGAGAGAGAGAGAGAGAGAGAGAGAGAGAGAGAGAGAGAGAGAGAGAGAGAGAGAGAGAGAGAGAGAGAGAGAGAGAGAGAGAGAGAGAGAGAGAGAGAGAGAGAGAGAGAGAGAGAGAGAGAGAGAGAGTAGAGGGTTACTTTTGTATTTTTATAAAGTTACAGAACTATTTAAGACTGTATCACGTGTTTAAAAAAGTTATAGGAAGATAAAGGAAAATATTCGTTTTAGTAGTGAAAGGTTTAAGCAAAAGGAAAAGTCACAGCAGTCAACTTTGGAAAATATGACTCATGTGAACTAAGAATGTACGGTTTTATATATGTGTATATCACTACCAAGCTGCAGAGAAAAAAGTAGACACAGTAAATTTGCCTGAATATTTCAAATAATTCGGTGCCGTTCAGAGCCACCACGTCTAAGTCTGTTTTCCCCGGTAATCCTCTAACCAAACATGTGATCAACTGTGTGCAGGGCCGATGTAATCATAACTACGCCAAGTGTTCCAAATTACATTAAACGTCTCAGTGTTCGTCTTAATAAGGGAAGGGAAAGTTTCAAGGTACAATTTCTAATACTTATTTAGCTTTGCAGGCTGTCTCTTCACATGGTCTGCGGCGTTTAAGCTTCTTGCTGTTGCAACGCCAGTGTCAGCTTCTTAAAATTCATGCAATTTCTACCACCGCCACCACTATTAAGGACGAGGAGACACTCTCAGAAAAGTCTCTATTTTTATAAAGGGTACGAAGTAAGCGTGGTTTACATAACGAGTCTCTTTTGTTATTCTTCTCACGATACTTGTGTGTAAATTGATTCTCGAGCATATCTTAATAATTTGTTGTATGAACATTACTTTGCGCCTTTGATACATCTTCCAGAGTTATTCAAAATTGTGAAACCTGTTTGAAATATTAATTCTCTGTAGCATTATATATTTTTTTCTAAGCTATAAATAAGGACGTCGTTAAGCTCACACAGCCATGAAGAGAAATCTGCATAAACCCATATTTTCTGAGGAGTGATAAGGAAAATACCGAGAGTAGATAAAACAGACAAAGGGAGTGAATGTAAAGGCAAAGCGGGAGAGCTGAGACACGGCTGCAGAAGAGAAGCAAGGGATGAGTCACACACGACGTGCATGCATTAAGTAGGGACGGATCAGACTCCTGCAAACAATTATGATGCTGTTTACGTGCATAAAGGAATGGAGAGTAAATTTCTTCAGATAATTTCTATTGACAGGCAGCGTGGGAATGCTGCGGTGGTTACTTAGGTGCTATCAAAACGCGGTGACAATTGTCCGTAGAGTTATTAATGACTTTTAAGAACGGGGAAATCAAGAAGTTGCATGAAGCCGTCAGACGTACACCTGGCAGCTCCTGTATTTCCTGCCTATTTCCAACTATCATACTCATCCATACGTTAATCTAATCTTCTTTTAAAGCTCCTTAATTACTCAGCACTAACAGCCTGATTACTGGGTCCATTCCAGTCATTTACCACTTTATGACGAAGGAAGTTTCTCTGGAACAGGTCTTTCCTGACCAATCTAAAAATAGGCGGGCGAGGTTAGGCGTGCTCCACCATTACTATCGGAGTTCTGTATCACTCACTCTTGGGGCGTGGGTGGGGGAGAATGGTGTTCATCTGGCTAATGACATCAAAATGCAAGGGAGCTATCAATGTGGGCGTGGAGCTGAAAATGGCTTACAAATACAAATTTATGATAGATGAATACCAGAAAACAACGGGATTGTGAAACAAAGCCTTCATAATTGGTAGCACCGCTCATGATATTACCACCAATTAAAGCATTAATGTTGTCAGTACACCTTTCATAACCAGGTGAGCTGAAGATAAATGTAGAGTTGCATATTTATCATAACTATTAAGTTCCCTGCCCTTTACACATCCGATCAGAGATTTCATTCACTTATTAATACTGTTGGTTGGACTGCCACGCTCATATTATCCTTCTGCTCCTCTATGTATTTGTTCATTGCATTTATGTTTGTGTTCTCCGGTATAATCATTAACCTGTATTGTCGTCAGGTCCGTTCACAGGTATGTTGATCTCTCTCTCTCTCTCTCTCTCTCTCTCTCTCTCTCTCTCTCTCTCTCTCTCTCTCTCTCTCTCTCTCTCTCTCTCTCTCTCTCTCTCTCTCTCTCTCTCTCTCTCTCTCTCTCTCTCTCTGTGTGTGTGTGTGTGTGTGTGTGTGTGTGTGTGTGTGTGTGTGTGTGTGTGTGTGTGTGTGTGTGTGTGTGTGTGTGTGTGTGTGTGTGTGTGTGTGTGTGTGTGTGTGTGTGTGTGTGTGTTTGTGTGTGTGTGTTTGCATCCGCCTCAAGCATACTGAATCTGTTCGCCATCCTATGAGTGTGATCAGATGATGCAGACAACATGCAGGTGATCTAATGTTTGTATAATTGGATGCATTGAGTACGAGTGTGTCTCTCTCCCAAGGCCAGTCTCCCCGCCCACTTCCAGTTCATATCTTGATGGTTTGGCCTCGTTAACCTGACACATTCACTGCAGCACGCCAGGATCTATACTTTTGTGAACGTGTATTTATTTTTGTAAAACGTAAAGCTTTTCAGTCGTACAATAAATGTGTTTAATCTATCATTTTTTTAAAGCGATAATAGAGAACCATTTAACGGTGAAGCTGTTTTTATTGCCTATAATCATATGCTTATCCATGTGACTATCCTGTATCGCGCGCGCACACACACACACACACACACACACACACACACACACACACACACACACACACACACACACACAAACTATGATTTCCAATGACTGATTGCTATACTTGGCGACATGGAAAGTAATGAAAAAAATAATAAAGTAAACAATCGTTGTTCGGTTCGGAAACGGTTGCATGGGGGCGGAGGTGGTGGTGGTGGTGGTGGTGGTGGTGGTGGTGGTAGTAGTGGTGGTGGTCTTGGTGTGAAGGTGTTGTTTATATTAAATGTCCATATAATTGTGTGATATCATTTACTGTGTTCTTGGTTGAATAATTTTTCTCTGTTAGTATCAAGGAATCTGAACTAGGAAAAATATGTAAAAAATCCGATCACTCTGCCATTCCTTAAAATAAATAGGAAAGGAACCCGTTGAGATGACCAGTTAAGTTACCGAGAAGTCTTGATACTCTTGCTCTAAATCACTTTGCAGGAAGGAGGAGAGGCAGAAACAGTAAGAGAGTTCAAGAATTAACCAGTGAAAGGCATGAAAGAATGAAGATACTGCATTGGAAAGATAAAAGTAGAAGAAGTTGTGCAACGAGGCGGCGGGAGGGGAAATCATGCACGTAGCAATTTCAGAAGAGCAGCAATCATGGAAGTAAAGATTAAAGACAATAAGAGATGCAACACTGCGGGGACGAGCTACATGTTCAAGACAGTTTGTGAAAGGAAAGGAGTCGATGAGATCAAAAGCTTCTGATTCCACCTTGTTTAGGAGTATCGTGTGAGAGTGACTAGTGTGTGTGTGTGTGTGTGTGTGTGTGTGTGTGTGTGTGTGTGTGTGTGTGTTTCTTTTAAGGTTCGTGTATATTTTCTTTAATGTTTACGCAGACAAATAGCAGAAAGGGTTTTCACAATAGCGTAAATAAAAAAGAAAAATATTGTGTGTGCATTTGTGTTAAAAGATATGATGAATGGAGTCATGAAAAATGTTGAGTAAATGAAGAAATTACTTATCTGCACACTCATTGTAATATCTAAATGTACTCGTGCACTCTTTCCAGCATTACTTCCAACCAGAACCTGTGCCAGTCATTCATCGGAGCTGAAAACATTATAACTGATCACTAGTTTTATACGAGAGGAAATCATGTAAGGAAAAAAAAAAAAAAATTGTAATGGCTTTTTAATAATTTTGAAACACTTTTTTGATTTGCGGAGATTTTAAATATATTATGTTTTTATCTTTATGAAGGTTTGATTAATGGAGTGAATAAAAGCATTCGCGTTTTTATAGTTTTTTTTTTTTCACTAAGTAATTGTCTCATGCTTTTTAGCTGACACCGTGACCTGATGTGTGATGCAGTGCAGTGAGGGAAACCTTTTCGTGAGCCAGTCCTGTTTTATGGGGTTCGTTTTTAGCGGGAAGGATAAAAAAAAAAAAAAAAAATTATGGTTACCTTTCACCGCAAGCCGAAGGTAACCTGCTAATTTGGTCTAATTATTAACACATGCTCAGGAACCTTGGCTCACGAAAAGGTAAACATCACTCTGCGTTTGACAAATACAACACCTCTTGCGCCCAGGTGTGGCAGATCAATAAGGGGCTCAGACAGGTCCCGCACCACAGGTATGGGTGGTGCCTGTCGTCGTACCTCTGGGTTTAAAAAAATATTTTTTGCAAATGTGTTACAAAAGTGATGACA
>NC_087171.1:22775766-22778266 GCF_035594125.1 Scylla paramamosain | reverse complement strand
AGAAGACCATTGACTGCTGTAATCATGAGGGAGTGTTGAGGTTTAATATGGTTATATCAGGACTTCTGCAAGGTATGAAGTCCTCTTGTAATGCACGGAGATCAAATACACACCAAGCGTCATTTTTCTTATTGCAGCGAATATTTACACAAAGAGGTACGAATCTACTGAAAATATTTTTATCATTATTTTCTTTTTTGTCAAAGTGGATGATACGAATAATGTGTGGTAGATCAGTGAGCAGCGCAAGACACGGTGATTATCCTGGGGAGACTCCAATATTACCTGTTATCTTTAAATACTTCAGCATGCAAGTGGATTATGAACACTGACACCTGTACAATGGCCACCCCCATCCCTCTAATCTACGAATACTTCATGAGGATTAATCTCGCCGCTTCACTTACTTTTTTAATTTCAGTTCAGCTCCTCACCTGAATGACATTTTCTTTTACAAATTGTCTCTCTAATTCTAATTCTAATTGTCTCTCTAATAGTTCAAAGTAATCGAGCAATAGCTAATGAATCTACCTTTATCATAATGACAGGCTAAACACACAAAACATTACACCTGCTGAAGACCAAATCACCTTTATCCACCTTTCTTATTCCTTAGTCGCACTGTTCCCAAACAAATGTTCAGTAACACGTCATACAACAATTCTCAGGGTAAAGGTAAAATTTCTCCTACCAGGAAACTACAAGGTCTGAGCGCGTTAGTTAGGTTTACGTTGCGACACTTGGCAGTTGATACAATTTTACATGACCACACGGACTGAAAGGACACAATTCTCTTTCATTCTTTCATTCTACACTGTTATAGGAGAAACCTTTAGCTTGTTTCTAGCTGAATTTGTTTCTTTGATTTCTGGATGGCGTTAGCACATAAATATTCAGAATTGTACTCGTAGCATCTGGTGAATTTCGTTATCTGTGGCGTGGGGGACAGAGTCGAGGGTATACAGTGAATACTTTAAACTTTTTCCTATTTATTGTTAAATGGTTCAGAGATTTTCACGAACGCTTATCTTATCTTTCCTTTTTGCTACAAATGTTAACAAGAGAAAAAGCATACATAAAAAATTGAGAGGCAAGGGTTCAGCGCACGTGTGGGCGGCGGTGCAGGTGTCGACGAGTAGGCGACACACTCGGCGCAGCAAAATGGTGGAGGCTGACTCTCTTAGCCATGCCCACTCTGTTAAAGCTGTGGAGCGAGAACTGCACAGCCTTATCATGATGTCTCACTTGATGTATGACCAAGGAAGCTCAGGCTGTAGCGCGTCTGACTACAATGCAAGATTTCCCGAGTTCGAATCCTGGTTACGGCCGGGGTTTTTTTAGGACGATTGCTCGCTCCTAGGTTGACCAAGCATTAAAATGGATACCGGTTAGCTATAACTGGGAACAAAGCAAAGAACTGGCTACCCTACTCCATGTGCCGAGCCCCTATGCCAACGCTTATAATTAACCGCGGCTCACCTTTACTCTTTAATGATCGAGGACAATAAAGCCTTTCCTTGATGTATGACTGAGAACGGTGAAGTCGTGGTGAGGGAACAAAGCGTCTCTGAAAAGTATAGTCAGAATCCAATATAGTCTCTCTGAACGGGTTTACGTCAAGAGGAGGAAAAAAAAAAAAAAAAACTGCCGTAAGATAATAACACTCAACGGACTTATAAGTATCAAGGGCATAATATTTCTGAATGGCGGCGATTATAAGATTTTTCAAGACAATAATAGATCAGAAAATGCTGGATTCTCCGAGGCATGAAGGCTAAAAATATATATTATAATGAAAAGAAGATGGTAATGACTACACAAATGAACTCAGCATTGAAGAGAGAGAGAGAGAGAGAGAGAGAGAGAGAGAGAGAGAGAGAGAGAGAGAGAGAGAGAGAGAGAGAGAGAGAGAGAGAGAGAGAGAGAGAGAGAGAGAGAGCTGTGTTTATTACTTAATTACTGTTATGTTTTATGGGTACCATTGCTCACGGGAACAGAGGAAGTGCAGCTGACGTTAGTATGGAGTTCACGGCTTCATAACACCTTTTATATAACGCTACACACTGTTTATTCACTTTTTAATTTTTTTTTTCACAATAACGCTTCTTAACTACTCTTTATGCTTGTTCCTATTATTATCCATTACTGCTATTGCTGCTGTTGTTGTTGTTATTCATATGTACTACAGCGCAATAATATGGAAGTAAAGAGCAAGGTTTTTTTTTTCTTTGTTCCTCTTCTTTTCTTACCGGTTTTCCTGCATTGTTTCAGCGTCCGTGCGGGAGGAGAAAAGGAAAGAAGCAATAATAATGGAAGAGTGTGGATGGGTGGAAAAAACAACAACAACAACAATAATACTGCTCTAGTTCTCGTGTCTTTGTTCGTGATCCGCTTGTTGCGCATCCGTATCGCTTATTTCTTTTTCCGCTTCTCGTAATGTCATTTGTTTCATCACATTTTCTGGTCTTTCTCCGGTTTTCTTATCATCATTTATTCGCGG